>NC_136644.1:711906-751906 GCF_949748355.1 Melanostigma gelatinosum
ATAGAATGTTGTCAGAGCTATAGATCTAGCGCTGGGGTTTAGGGTGACGCTGACAAATGTATCTCATAGATGACGTTCACAATGGCAGATCAAAGTAAAGTACAAATGCATGTTAGAAAAGTACAGTCACGCTGCAGTGAGACAAGAGCTTTACTGTTGATTCAACAATGCCTGAAGTCAGTGCTCAGCACACGGTCCAGTGCACACGGTCGCTTCAGACAACAGCCTGAGACTAAAGCAGCAGCCAGAGTTTCATTTGGAAACTTTTAGAGCAATCGCTCCGTTTCTCCTCATTGACCTTTTGACCTGAAGAACATTGCATATACATCAGCAAACAAATACATAGTGACACCTTTTAAAATGTATTTATACATCATAATCACAAGGTATTTAGTATTATTGGTAGGTACATTAGTTTCTATCGGTAGCGCACACATTTAGTACACTTCTGTAGTCCGACTTAAGTTCCTCTTTAGATCGTTCTGCCTTAAGTCATTGCAATTTCTATTTGAGTTGCCAGTGCTGGTTGCTTCAAATACCGTTTGAAGTACTGTTGATGCATGTACTGTACGTACCGTTTGAAGTACTGTTGATGGCATGTACTGTACGTACCGTTTGAAGTACTGTTGATGCATGTACTGTACGTACCGTTTGAAGTACTGTTGATGCATGTACTGTACGTACCGTTTGAAGTAATGTTGATGCATGTACTTGTACGTACTGTTTGAAGTACTGTTGATGCATGTACTGTACGTACCGTTTGAAGTACTGTTGATGCATGTACTGTACATACCGTTTGGAAGTACTGTTGATGCATGTACTGTACGTACTGTTTGAAGTACTGTTGATGCATGTACTGTACGTACCGTTTGAAGTACTGTTGATGCATGTACTGTACATACCGTTTGAAGTACTGGTTTGATGCATGTACTGTACGTACCGTTTGAAGTACTGTTGATGCATGTACTGTACGTACCGTTGAAGTACTGTTGATGCATGTACTGTACGTACTGTTTGAAGTACTGTTGATGCATGTACTGTACGTACCGTTTGAAGTACTGTTGATGCATGTACTGTACGTACCGTTTGAAGTACTGTTGATGCATGTACTGTACGTACCGTTTGAAGTACTGTTGATGCATGTACTGTACGTACCGTTTGAAGTACTGTTGATGCATGTACTGTACGTACAGTTTGAAGTACTGTTGATGCATGTACTGTATGTACTGTTTGAAGTACTGTTGATGCATGTACTGTACGTACCGTTTGAAGTACTGTTGATGCATGTACTGTACGTACCGTTTGAAGTACTGTTGATGCATGTACTGTACATACCGTTTGAAGTACTGTTGATGCATGTACTGTACGTACCGTTTGAAGTACTGTTGATGCATGTACTGTACATACCGTTTGAAGTACTGTTGATGCATGTACTGTACGTACTGTTTGAAGTACTGTTGATGCATGTACTGTACGTACTGTTTGAAGTACTGTTGATGCATGTACTGTACGTACCGTTTGAAGTACTGTTGATGCATGTACTGTACATACCGTTTGAAGTACTGTTGATGCATGTACTGTACGTACCGTTTGAAGTACTGTTGATGCATGTACTGTACGTACCGTTTGAAGTACTGTTGATGCATGTACTGTACGTACCGTTTGAAGTACTGTTGATGCATGTACTGTACGTACCGTTTGAAGTACTGTTGATGCATGTACTGTACGTACAGTTTGAAGTACTGTTGATGCATGTACTGTATGTACTGTTTGAAGTACTGTTGATGCATGTACTGTACGTACCGTTTGAAGTACTGTTGATGCATGTACTGTACGTACCGTTTGAAGTACTGTTGATGCATGTACTGTACATACCGTTTGAAGTACTGTTGATGCATGTACTGTACGTACCGTTTGAAGTACTGTTGATGCATGTACTGTACGTACCGTTTGAAGTACTGTTGATGCATGTACTGTACGTACCGTTTGAAGTACTGTTGATGCATGTACTGTACGTACAGTTTGAAGTACTGTTGATGCATGTACTGTATGTACTGTTTGAAGTACTGTTGATGCATGTACTGTACGTACCGTTTGAAGTACTGTTGATGCATGTACTGTACATACTGTTTGAAGTACTGTTGATGCATGTACTGTACGTACCGTTTGAAGTACTGTTGATGCATGTACTGTACATACTGTTTGAAGTACTGTTGATGCATGTACACGCTCTCTGGCCTACATGTTCTTATTCAGGTTCAGCAGCAGCGTGCTCGTCCATACGCTGACATGCAGTCTGCCTCAGTGTTAGTTCCTGTTTGAAAGCATCAGCTTCTGGCTGCTGGTTGTTGTATGTGGCAGCTTTCATAACTGATGTATCCTGTTGACTGCAGTTGGCCAGTGTAGCCTCTTAATGATGTGGTTTACAAATGGGAGTTTTGTTTGCATACATTTGTGAGAGAAAACAAATTGCAATTGTAATTTTTCCGCATGACTTATTAGAATGTTGAGTAATTTTCTGTTGCTGATGCTTGATATTTCTGGCAACAAAGCCGTGTGCCTTTTCGCACTGCTGGCCTGGTCTCATCCTGCTCATTTGAATGTGTTTCCCCGTCTCTCTTGTTCTTTCCTGCAGAGTCTATTCCACCCCCACCCTTCAGCAAATATGAGCTTGGAGCACAATTGAACAGTCTTAATTAAAAGGGTTGTTTGCACAAAGGCTAAAGTCCTGATAACACCATGTTTTCCATCCCTCTAAAAGGAATGCTGCTCAGTGTGATAGCACAGCTCAGGCTGAAATTAAAAACTATTGTTATGGAAGACATGAAGACAGAATAATAAATAGAGGAGTTAGTGGCCCAACCAACAGGTGGTCTGTATCTACACAGTGCACTTGGGTGCCAGTTAATTAAATCCAAGCGTTATTTAAAATGTATATACATATTGGGATTTCAGCAAAAATAGTCCAGATGTCATCCTCCCTGCCTCCAGGAAGTGCTGGAGGAAGAGGAAGAGCTGGAGGAAGAGCTGGAGGAGGAGCTGGAGGAAGAGCTGGAGGAAGAGCTGGAAGAAGAGCTGGAGGAGGAGCTGGAGGAGGAGCTGGAGGAGGAGCTGGAGGAAGAGCTGGAAGAAGAGCTGGAGGAGGAGCTGTAGGAAGAGCTGGAAGAAGAGCTGGAGGAAGAGCTGGAGGAGGAGCTGGAGGAAGAGCTGGAGGAGGAGCTGGAGGAGGAGCTGGAGGAGGAGCTGGAGGAAGAGCTGGAAGAAGAGCTGGAGGAGGAGCTGGAGGAGGAGCTGGAGGAAGAGCTGGAGGAAGAGCTGGAGGAGGAGCTGGAGGAGGAGCTGGAGGAAGAGCTGGAGGAAGAGCTGGAGGAGGAGCTGGAGGAAGAGCTGGAGGAGGAGCTGGAGGAGGAGCTGGAGGAGTTGCTGGAGGAAGAGCTGGAGGAGGAGCTGGAGGAGGAGCTGTAGGAGGAGCTGGAGGAGGAGCTGGAGGAAGAGCTGGAGGAAGAGCTGGAGGAGGAGCTGGAGGAGGAGCTGGAGGAAGAGCTGGAGGAGGAGCTGGAGGAGGAGCTGGAGGAGGAGCTGGAGGAAGAGCTGGAGGAGGAGCTTGAGGAGGAGCTGGAGGAGGAGCTGGAGGAAGAGCTGGAGGAGGAGCTGGAGGAGGAGCTGGAGGAGGAGCTGGAGGAGGAGCTGGACGATGCATGTATTCACAGGTCAGGTTTGATATGTAGGGTAATCACTCCAGTGTGGATTGCCCCCCCCCCCGGCTTCCCATTGGTTGGTCATCTGATGCCTTGCCAGAAGCCAACCAACATACAGTATCGACATAATATATTGCTTCTGCCCAAGCTGTTCACTCCTACTCTTAGCTCAACAAACACACCAGTTCATCTTCTTCCAGCCTCGTCTGACATTGGCTGGTAACCCCATGAAGCATAATTTACCTCAACCCCCCTCTCTCTGCTTCGCACACACTCAGCCTATAAGGGATTGCTGATGAAGTCACTAAGGAAGAGTGATTCTCTTCTGCACACAGGAGTACATCTCCACCTCTCGCATTCTCTCCTCCTCCCTCTCTATCGTTCTTTTGTTCTCTCTGTATTTTACTGTCGAACACACAAACATGCAACAGTTCAGATGTTCAACAGGATCGTAGATCCGTGTCTCTTCACTGCAGAAGATCCTCCTGAGTATTGAAGTATGTACGTACGTGCTGGCATGACGTCTGGAACAACAGATGGTTTCCTCCCAGGTGATTCTAATGAGGTCTTCTCTAAGAGAACACGGAGAGAGAAACAAATGAACTGAGGATTCCACGAGTAGACAGAACGCATACGTTTGCAAATCCTATTTGAAGTCACTGCTCACCAAATCAAACTTGTACTTTTACAATCCATTACTCATTATCTGCTTTTGTACATAACGTTCACACAACATGTAGTTTGAAGTTACGGTATGAAGGCGTCATTTGGATCAACACCGAATCATTGGAAACATCGAGTCCTCGAGACCATATTCATGAAGCAGAAACATAAAAACATCAGGTTATCAGGTTGTTACCATCAATAGACATTAACATGACTTAATGCTGCAGATAAAGCATATACAAAGAATCATGGGGGATCTCAAAGTATCTGTCCAATAGCAGACTCCTCAGCTGGTATTCCCCGAGGGAGAGAAAGACACAGAGACAATAAGTTCTTCCCTGAGCTGGTAGGATTCAGCAACATGAATCCTCTGTAGAGGAGCTCACAGCTACGGCTCAGCCGATACTCTACCGGATTCCAAAATCTAAATCCTGTCATAAAATCAGCTGTTGCATGTTTGAGACATGTTGACATTTAGAGACGCACTTTAAATCAGCTTCACTTCCTCTGCTGAATGTCACAACATCCCAGCATTTTAATGTCTTCATGACCGTCACCGTTTCCTTTTGCCAACTGGACGCAATGCAAGAATCGATCTGCTAGTTCTGGTAAAGCAACTCATCTATGGATCTGTGCGAGAGGATGAAGGCCAGTGTGTCCCCGTGGTCGCTGCAGACGGGCATGTGCTGGTACAACCTGCACTGACGTTGCATTCTTAGCAATAATGACCGTTTCCCACATCAGAATGACTCGTCCACGTGCACATACTCCTGCCCTGCACGGCTCCAATCACAAGAGAAAAAGCTTACCTTCTGTTTTACTTTGCTTCTTTATAGCCATCAAGCAATATTTTAACATTTTGGAATCTCATTTACTTTCTTGCCGTGAATTAGAAGATGGACAATCGATTGATAACTAGACATATTTCCACAAATGCTTTAATTGAGCAGCATTAGTTTCCAGCAACAAGCTGTGACTCTGACAGCCTGCAGTCAGGAGAGCAGGTAACAGTCAGAGAAGGGCCTTCGATCAACGACGAGCTACACACTGATATGAAATTCATCTGTTGAGCTTCATGGAGTAGAACAGACAGCACCTCTGGACATTATATCGATGTTGTGATGTGATCGTAGATATCGTCTCATATGACATCAGTGTTACCTTCACTGTGACGTCATGTAACTGTCTGCAGTTAGCAGGCTGATCCGGCGCTTCTTGCCTTTACCAATCACTCATTATATCCACACTACCGATGACTACTTATCAAAAGTGTCAATACGTGAGTCATTTGTCAAAGCACCAAAGGTCGACCCTACGATAGTGTCGCAATATGGATATCGAGGGATTTAGAAAGAACTGTCCATCAATGTTCTTACACTCTGCTACTGCAACACACAGAACAGAGTCGGCAATTTGAATTCATTACAATAATAACAATTCTTTAGAAAAGAATTGTCTGATAAATCATCGACCGTACAGTTGTGTGTGCTGTTGTTTCTGTCGTCCTGTGACATATGAATACATATTCATTATCAAGAAGCCTCCCAATGACTCACGCGTTATTGTAAATCTCACAAACTAAAGTTGTTATTTTTTGATGCCTTTTTCTGCCGGCCTTGTTTTTAACATGTGAGATCAAAATAATCCTGTTTTTGTTTTGTAAGAAACAGAAAAACAACCTTTTTGTCTTTGGTATTAGATTAATAGAGAGCTCAAGATGTTTGTCATTGACACTCTATTTTAGTCTATTTTAGCATAAGAATGAATATTAAGCACACGGGGGCAGATGGTAAATCAGACATGTTTATAAATGTCGGGGGGTTGAGAGTTGACTGCTCATTAAGACTCCGAACCAAATGAATACAAAATGAAAATAAATACAACAGAATCAAAGGAGGACTTTAAAGCTGCTGCTGGGTTTGATTGTGACAGTCGAGTCAAACGTCTTCAATAAAGAACCCAAAGACGAGCTCCCGGCGTCGAGCTGAACTCAGTCGACTCCATTCAAAATGCAAACTCCACCTTTTTCATTTCCATGTTTCTTTGTTTGCTGCAGAATGTTGTTGAGTGTTTTCTTCTTCTCCAACCTCTCCTCACCTCGCACACGTCTTTATCTGTGCAGTCGTAATAGACTGACTCGCAGGTCGCCATGAAGTGGATGTTTTATTCTCTCCCTGAGAAAGATGACTCAGTCTTTGCATATTTCGGTACTTTGTTCAAACAGGGAATTTACTTCGTTGGTGAAATAGGGCAACTACAAACAAAAGCAAGCTCTGGATGTTGTTTCTGTCGATGTGACTAACAGCATGTCGAGTGAGGGAACAGACGGTAAGCATGCCTTTCATAAGACCAATACATGTAACAGTGCATGATCTGGTCAGACAGTGTTATTAATGCTGCAAGCTCAGCTGTAGTCTGTCAAAGTCAAATAATTGTACACAAATAAAGCATATTTATGGAACATATGCGTGCTGCAAAACACACACAAAAAGACAAAATGACTCAGGAAGCTGCAGTTTCCATCAGCACTCTGCCAGTCATGCTGTTTCTGAATGTCATCAGTGACAAAGACAGTGACACTCGGCTGAGCTACAGTTTCCTTATTGCAGCGTTTATCTCAATCAAAACCCTTCAGCTGTTGAACAAACTATTTCCTCATAATAATATGCTGGATAAGCATTCTTTTTCCTACAACTAACTTAGGATTTGGATGGAAACGGCACACGGTGCCTGAACCTCAGTGTAGCGCTGCTCTGAGATGTGTGGAGCGTCGGCCTCTGAGTCTACGGCTGACGGATAAAGCACTGCGTACGCTGCAACATGAGGAATACACACATGTTCCTCCTGACACACTCTGTAACATCTGCACTCTCTCACAAACAAACAAATGCAAAGACAGGTAGTGACAGGTGAGGTTATGTCCATGCACACACACACACACACACACACTTCCCCAGCTCCTGAGTTGATCAGAGACTGTTACAGTGTCACCTCGCTCCCCAGCTCAAACCCCCCAGGAGATCGCTCTCTGTCACTGACGCCACTCTGCAGACAGCCTCACACAGCACCTGACTGCTGCCTCTGTGAGTGTGTGAGTGAGTGTGTGAGTGTGTGAGTGTGTGTGTGAGTGTGTGTGTGTGTGTGTGTTTGTCTAGTGAAGTGAAAGCAATGCTTCCTCCCTCTGGAAAATGTATACTATTCTATCAAATATCTTCTTGCAATATCTTTAAAAAGCATTTGAGAGATGAATCAAGCAAGCAAGAAAGCATGAATCACATCGATATCACTTGTAGTGCCTTTTAAAATCAAAAAGGCAAACTGTTCAGATGTAGTTAGCATTAATGCACTTCTGAAAAAGCTGACATAGTCAACTTGAAATGATAGAAAAAAACCACATCTCAAAGCTGCAGTTCAAAGTGTCTAAATTTACATCTTGTTTTACAGTTCTGGCTTCATAAAGCAGCACATAAAGAGAGGCTGGTTGCAGTTAATATTACATTGTTTCCCAGCTGACAAGGACATCATTATTTCCATCTCTCACGAGGCCCACGGAAATGTGGATTCTACGCACAGAGCAACAAAGAAATAGCTTCGACTCTCGTAGTGCCTCTGTTTTGACATCTCCAGGCAGAATGCCACAGCTGAGCTAATGGTGTGGTAAGCGATAAAATGTAGGTTTATGGGGGATTAGTTGACTGTGTGTGTGCAACAGACACACACACAGTCACAGACACACACGCGCACAGAGGTGCACGAGATTCCCCAAGTTTAGGGATGCATTAGTGGTGTTTGCAACAGCTTTGAGTGGAGCTTACCCCGTGCTCTAGCACAGACCGCCCCCCCCCCCCCCCACCACCACCAGCACTGCTTCATAGCTGCAGAGACCAGTAGGACGGGGGTGTAGTTCCCATTCACAGATGGTCAGGTCACTGGGATGGGAAGGGGTGGTGGTGCTGCTGCTCATCCATGTTTTCCATACTGATGGTTCAAAGTGAGAGATATGGGGAGACAGTTCTTGCAGAGATGGATGAGAGAGAGGGGGCGATGTGGGTCGGGGAGGACAAAAGTGGGCCAGGGATTGGGAGAAGGAGGGGGGGGGGTGGAGTGTTGATAAAGGATAAAGATGACCAGGAGGAGGAGGAGGAGAGGGTGAGGGTTGCAAACATAAGGATGTCTGAAGAGAAAGAAAGCTCAGAAATTAGACAGAGGCAGGGCAGAGTGCAGCCTCTAGCAGAGTCAGAAGGTTTAGGAAGCTGCTCAGTAACAAGCAACGATGATGGAGCGGCCACAGGCTCCTGCATGGCCCCTGCTTACTTTTCACATGAAGAGACACAAAAGTACCTCAAAGAGACCTCACGTTGTATTTGTCTCTTTAAGTCTGCGTGTCTTGCATCTGTGCAGGAGAAGTGTGTGTGTGTGTGTGGGGGGGGGGACCACCGTCTCATAACCTCTACATGACTCTCGGCTATCTGGAGTTACAAATGCCAGATATTCATTGTTATGATTTCCTCTGTGAATAGTTCAATTTGTTTGCATTCATAAATAGCACGGAACACTTCATACATAATGGAACTATTAATAATAGTTCATTATTGCTTTAATTTACTCAGTTTACAAATGTGGCCCAAACAACAAGCTGAGAGAATCACAGAGTGAGATGCACACGGCCAAAGAAATTATGTTTAGTTGAATTTAATTGGCTTTTCCAGTTTGCACTTCAGTAATCTTTACTGCATGCATAATTGATCCGTTATTAAAATCCCAAACAGCCGGCATTTAGCGGGGGCACACGCTCATATCATCTGACAGTCCAAGTCCTCACCCCCCCCCCCCAAGGCACTCATCCCCCCCCCAAGGCACTCCTTAAGCAGTGCGTGCTCACCGCAACAACGCGTCTCATTCATTGTAATCGCCAAGAGATGTTTAAAAAGAGTCTTCAGTGAGATCAGAGAGTTATGTAGTGCAAAGTATATTCTGATATGTTTCCTAATACAGTGACCAGTTATATGCATGATTGTTTGTATGCATGATTGTTTGTATGCATTATTGTTTGTATGTATTATTGTTTGTATGCATTATTGTTTGTAAGTATGATTGTTTGTATGCATTATTGTTTGTAAGTATGATTGTTTGTATGCATTATTGTTTGTATGCATTATTGTTTGTAAGTATGATTGTTTGTATGCATTATTGTTTGTATGTATTATTGTTTGTATGCATTATTGTTTGTAAGTATGATTGTTTGTATGCATTATTGTTTGTAAGTATGATTGTTTGTATGCATTATTGTTTGTAAGTATGATTGTTTGTATGCATTATTGTTTGTATGCATTATTGTTTGTAAGTATGATTGTTTGTATGCATTATTGTTTGTATGTATTATTGTTTGTATGCATTATTGTTTGTAAGTATGATTGTTTGTATGCATTATTGTTTGTATGCATTATTGTTTGTATGCATTATTGTTTGTTTGCATGATTGTTTGTATGCATTATTGTTTGTATGCATGATTGTTTGTATGCATTATTGTTTGTAAGTATGATTGTTTGTATGTATTATTGTTTGTATGCATTATTGTTTGTATGCATTATTGTTTGTATGTATTATTGTTTGTATGCATGATTGTTTGTATGTATGATTGTTTGTATGTATGATTGTTTGTATGCATTATTGTTTGTATGCATTATTGTTTGTATGCATGATTGTTTGTATGCATGATTGTTTGTATGTATGATTGTTTGTATGTATGATTGTTTGTATGCATTATTGTTTGTATGCATGATTGTTTGTATGCATGATTGTTTGTATGTATGATTGTTTGTATGTATGATTGTTTGTATGCATTATTGTTTGTATGCATTATTGTTTGTATGCATGATTGTTTGTATGCATTATTGTTTGTATGCATCATTGTTTGTATGCATCATTGTTTGTATGCATCATTGTTTGTATGCATCATTGTTTGTATGCATTATTGTTTGTATGTATTATTGTTTGTATGCATTATTGTTTTTTATGCATTTGGGTGTTTTAGAGGTGTTATCTGTACCTGTGGGGTATTTTGTCGATTCATATCTTCCTGGAATGGCAATCTGTGTAGCAACAGGTGTGTGTGTGTGTGTGTGAGTGAGTGAGTGTCAAGTCTATGCAGTTATCCCCCCCCCCCCATATCAAGTGACAGATTAAACATGGTGTCTTTATCATGGAAGTGTTTTGTTTTTTAAAGATCAAAAAGATTAGCTGTGCTTGATATGGGACATGCACACGCACACACACACACACACACACACACACACACACACACACACACACACACACACACATATTCTTTAATCCATACTAATCCATTATCCTCTGGTGTGCTCAGTGGGAGGGACCAGTGTGTGTGTTGTGCTGTGCTGATGTTGTTTGTGTTAACGTGAGCTACAGTTTATATGCAGTGTGTGAGTGTGTAACTACATGTACGCAGTGTGTGAGTGTGTAACTACATGTACGCAGTGTGTGAGTGTGTAACTACATGTATGCAGTGTGTGACTGTGTAACTACATGTATGCAGTGTGTGAGTGTGTAACTACATGTATGCAGTGTGTGAGTGTGTAACTACATATATGCAGTGTGTGAGTGTGTAACTACATGTATGCAGTGTGTGAGTGTGTAACTACATGTATGGAGTGTGTGAGTGTGAAACTACATGTATGCAGTGTGTGAGTGTGTAACTACATGTATGCAGTGTGTGAGTGTGTAACTACATGTATGCAGTGTGTGAGTGTGTAACTACATGTATGCAGTGTGTGAGTGTGTAACTATATGTATGCAGTGTGTGAGTGTGTAACTACATGTATGCAGTGTGTGAGTGTGTAACTACATGTATGCAGTGTGTGAGTGTGTAACTACATGTATGCAGTGTGGGAGTGTGTAACTACATGTATGCAGTGTGTGAGTGTGAAACTACATGTATGCAGTGTGTGAGTGTGTAACTACATGTATGCAGTGTGTGAGTGTGTAACTACATGTATGCAGTGTGGGAGTGTGTAACTATATGTATGCAGTGTGTGAGTGTGTAACTACATGTATGCAGTGTGTGAGTGTGTAACTACATGTATGCAGTGTGTGAGTGTGTAACTACATGTATGCAGTGTGGGAGTGTGTAACTACATGTATGCAGTGTGTGAGTGTGTAACTATATGTATGCAGTGTGTGAGTGTGTAACTACATGTATGCAGTGTGTGAGTGTGTAACTACATGTATGCAGTGTGTGAGTGTGTAACTACATGTATGCAGTGTGGGAGTGTGTAACTACATGTATGCAGTGTGTGAGTGTGAAACTACATGTATGCAGTGTGTGAGTGTGTAACTACATGTATGCAGTGTGTGAGTGTGTAACTACATGTATGCAGTGTGTGTAACTACATGTATGCAGTGTGTGTAACTACATATATGCAGTGTGTGAGTGTGTAACTACATGTATGCAGTGTGTGAATGTGAAACTACATGTATGCAGTGTGTGCGTGTGAAACTACATGTATGCAGTGTGTGCGTGTGTAACTACATGTATGCAGTGTGTGAGTGTGTAACTACATGTATGCAGTGTGTGAGTGTGTAACTACATGTATGCAGTGTGTGAGTGTGAAACTACATGTATGCAGTGTGTGAGTGTGAAACTACATGTATGCAGTGTGTGAGTGTGAAACTACATGTATGCAGTGTGTGAGTGTGAAACTACATGTATGCAGTGTGTGAGTGTGAAACTACATGTATGCAGTGTGTGAGTGTGTAACTACATGTATGCAGTGTGTGAGTGTGTAACTACATGTATGCAGTGTGTGAGTGTGTAACTACATGTATGCAGTGTGTGAGTGTGTAACTACATGTATGCAGTGTGTGAGTGTGTAACTACATGTATGCAGTGTGTGAGTGTGTAACTACATGTATGCAGTGTGTGAGTGTGTAACTACATATATGCAGTGTGTGAGTGTGTAACTACATGTATGCAGTGTGTGAGTGTGTAACTACATGTATGCAGTGTGTGAGTGTGTAACTACATGTATGCAGTGTGTGAGTGTGTAACTACATGTATGCAGTGTGTGAGTGTGAAACTACATGTATGCAGTGTGTGAGTGTGTAACTACATGTATGCAGTGTGTGAGTGTGTAACTACATGTATGCAGTGTGTGAGTGTGTAGCTACATGTATGCAGTGTGTGAGTGTGTAACTACATGTATGCAGTGTGTGAGTGTGTAACTACATGTATGCAGTGTGTGAGTGTGTAACTACATGTATGCAGTGTGTGAGTGTGTAACTACATGTATGCAGTGTGTGAGTGTGTAACTACATGTATGCAGTGTGTGAGTGTGTAACTACATGTATGCAGTGTGTGAGTGTGTAACTACATGTATGCAGTGTGTGAGTGTGTAACTACATATATGCAGTTTGTGAGTGTGTAACTACATGTATGCAGTGTGTGAGTGTGTAACTACATGTATGCAGTGTGTGAGTGTGTAACTACATGTATGCAGTGTGTGAGTGTGTAACTACATGTATGCAGTGTGTGAGTGTGTAACTACATGTATGCAGTGTGTGAGTGTGTAACTACATGTATGCAGTGTGTGAGTGTGTAACTACATGTATGCAGTTTGTGAGTGTGTAACTACATATATGCAGTGTGTGAGTGTGTAACTACATGTATGCAGTGTGTGAGTGTGTAACTACATGTATGCAGTGTGTGAGTGTGTAACTACATGTATGCAGTGTGTGAGTGTGTAACTACATGTATGCAGTGTGTGAGTGTGTAACTACATGTATGCAGTGTGTGAGTGTGTAACTACATGTATGCAGTGTGTGAGTGTGTAACTACATGTGTGCAGTGTGTGAGTGTGTAACTACATGTATGCAGTGTGTGAGTGTGTAACTACATGTATGCAGTGTGTGAGTGTGTAACTACATGTATGCAGTGTGTGAGTGTGTAACTACATGTATGCAGTGTGTGAGTGTGTAACTACATGTATGCAGTGTGTGAGTGTGTAACTACATGTATGCAGTGTGTGAGTGTGTAACTACATGTATGCAGTGTGTGAGTGTGTAACTACATGTATGCAGTGTGTGAGTGTGTAACTACATGTATGCAGTGTGTGAGTGTGTAACTACATGTATGCAGTGTGTGACTGTGTAACTACATGTATGCAGTGTGTGAGTGTGTAACTACATATATGCAGTTTGTGAGTGTGTAACTACATATATGCAGTGTGTGAGTGTGTAACTACATATATGCAGTGTGTGAGTGTGTAACTACATGTATGCAGTGTGTGAGTGTGTAACTACATGTATGCAGTGTGTGAGTGTGTAACTACATGTATGCAGTGTGTGAGTGTGTAACTACATGTATGCAGTGTGTGAGTGTGTAACTACATGTATGCAGTGTGTGAGTGTGTAACTACATATATGCAGTGTGTGAGTGTGTAACTACATATATGCAGTGTGTGAGTGTGTAACTACATATATGCAGTGTGTGAACATGCTGTATGTAAATGCATGTTGATTGTAGTCTTCACTGCAATACACAAAAACTCTGTGAAACACATCATTTAAAATCCAAAACAACAAATGTTCCATCACGCCCCCTTCCTGTGCACGTTCTTGCATGTGTGTGTGTGTGTGCATGCGTGCGTGCGTGCGTGTGTGTGTGTGCATTCAGACAGGACTGGGTGGGTAATGAGGCAGCATCTGTTGTGTTCTCCGCTGCGACGACACACCAATCAAAGATGATTATAATGTTGACAAAGTGACTCAGCAGACAGCACTTATTCAGCCTCTGCAGGAGTCGCCTGTTTTAAATGGAGCCGCAGAAAACCTGCTTATATGTTCGGTGTTATGCTGTTGAGGCTGTACGATAAATAAGGTTCTTTATCCTGACAATTTATCAACAAATCATTTATTTATTGGAAAAATATGTAACAGACTCATCATCAATTTGCGGACCTGTAATCCTTAGCAGCCTGCTATCTGTATCTATTCATAAGAGTTGTATATTTTTGAGATTAGATAATGATATATCTAATATGTATTAAGTGTGATTAATATGATGTGTTATAATAAGTCAGGAGATTACAATGATGCTGTCGTTAGCCGGTGCTGGCAGCTAGAACGGTTGTTAGAAAATTCATTAGAAACGACTTTGATAATCGATAAATTGTTTTCAATCATATTCACGGCAAATTGCCAAAGAGGTGAGTGTGAGAATCCGAAGACATTATTTTGGGTTCTGGGAAATTATAAGTATTTGACTAATTTGCAGAATAAACTATTAATTAATTTATTGAGAACATGATCGGTAGATTAATTCAAAATGAAAAAAAGAATTTGTTGCATCCTTACAGTTCAGTTACTCAACCCAACTTCCTCTTTTCATGCGTCAAAGACATGCGCAGTCTTCTGCTCCTCACACTTCTGTCTCTGTTACGCTGGACGTCCTCTAATGAAGTGAACAGACGTCCAAATGCATGAATATCCTCCGGACTCATGGTCTGATTCCAGCTTTACACGGATACATACAGTCGTAGGCCGAACTCCAGGAACACATGTTAAAGGATTGTCGTTCTATAATACCGGAGTCATCGCGGGATACTGTGAGCCGCTTTTACTCATGACAGACTCTGAGCGCTGAACCTTCTCATCGTGCACGGAGCCGTTAGTCACCTTTGAATGCATCTTTTCTTATTACCCAGAATGCCTACTTTCTCTGTTTGCTTCCCACTGGACTTTGTCACAGCATCTATGAATTCACTCCATTAATGTTAACTATGATGCACACTGTATGCATGACATCACCCATAAACGAGTGTATTTAAGTTCATTGTAGAAAATATGAATGAAGATTTGCTTGTTTTGTTTTGATGCTACATTTCTTCATTTGAAAAGCATCTAATCTCAACGCCAGGATTCAATCATCTCTTTCTCCCATCCTGCAGCTCGTCCATTATTCATAATCCTGTCTGCTGTATCTGTCTCTGACATAAAGCGACTCCACTTGAGCTGTAAACAAATGCACATTACCTCCCCGAACATCTATTTACCCATATTTTCATCATATTGTTTTTAAAAGAAACGCATTTGTTCTTTCACAATGTAAATCAACTTGTTTTCCTCCACTATCGGCCTCGATAAGATGACTGTCCTGTGCATTTATATATCAATTACAGCCCACTGGGGCCAGAGTGCTTCTGCTGCTTGTGCTGTTGTCGCTTCCATTCCCTTAAGTCAGGAAGTTGAATCTCCATCGCACCGCTTTGCTGCTCGTGTGACATGCAGAACACTCGACGTGCAGTTTGGAAGTCAAACATCAGCAGCTTGGTTGGGTTGACAATCTGCTTCATCAGCTCTTTATTGCACTTAAAGGTTTGATATTTTGGGAAATACACTTTTTTGCCAACTAACGAGAGGCTCGAAACCACAATCCTTTCTTTTCACTAATATGAAGCTGGAGCCACCAGGCGGTCGGCTGAGCTGTGGACGCTGCTCAGTTCACAGCTCTGTGAGGCTCTCGATGGACCGGCGAGGGACGCACTTCAGTAGCAGCCCCATCAATCCAGCTGTGCTGTGACGATGTTTCTTGTTTTGCATTGTGGCCATATTTAGTATTGCAACATCTGGCAGCATCATGTGATACACACTCCCCCCAAAAAATAGGTTAATTAAACTGATGATTAGCTGATCGACAGATGATGTGTTACAGCTGACTCAGCACCGAACGTCATCATGGACATAAAACCAGGAGAGACGGTTTACTGCATGTAGGTTTATGAAAAACATGGATGAAAACCAGACAACAAGCATCACAGGGTGCTGCAGCAGCAGGGTGAGAGAGAGCTCAACCAAAGGACTCAGCAGGAAGCACACAAATACAACAGGATGCAACTTCTGCATTGTGGGGTTTGTAAAATCCCCGACAGCATCAATCCACTTCATCCCCTGAGCGATATGTACTTTAACAGGCTTATGATTTACAAAGGCCGGCAACAGCATTTGAGTCCATCAACTACTCAGCGCTGTCTTTTTCTGAAAGTGGTTTTGGCATCTTCACTTTATCTCTTCAGTCGAGTCAGTAAGAGTGAAAGAGCACACAAAGATGCACAGAAGACCATGAAGAGGAGTGTGGTGCTTCTTCAGAAACAGCATCCTGGAGTTCTCCAGTCTTTTCATGCCTCTTTGATCTTCTTTGCTGCTCCACTACACTAGCTGGCATTCAGTCATGTTCCTACCTGTGTCAGTGCGACCTAATTGTCAGAATATGCCAGTTTCACAAGTCAGAGCTTCACCACAAGTTAAATATCTTGTTCCAGGCCTCATTACCAACTTGTTTCACATGTCTGTTAATGATGTACTTGTTATAATTTCCGCTTCTCAGCTTTCCACGGCACTGGTGTCATAATGATTGGGCAACTGCAAGGCTGCCACTAGAAATATGATTAAAAAGAAGAAATACATGCAGCCTCCGCGCAGCTCTGTAGGCAGAGGTAATATTCCAGATTGCAGAGGACGCATCCACAGTGAACCACTATCACCCACTGCTGCTGCAATGCACTCTGTTGGCTAAAACCTAGCAACATGCATTGAACCTCTGGCAGCCCCACCAGTGATGTCAGCGAGGGGAAGAGGTTATGCAAATGGCCCCGGCCTGCAAAAGAAAGGAGTCAATGGAGTTCCTCCAGAGTGACGGGAGCAGAAAGTTAACTACACAAACAAGTCACCGGGGCTGCGAACCCATTGGCTCCTTGGCCCCGCCGGTCTCTGTCTCCAGCCTCACTGGTGTAACAGAGCTCACTCTCTGCATGTCTGTGCTGTTGGTAGAGTTTTGACCTGGATACAAAAGACATCTGCTCATCTTAGAATTGCACCTTTTGATTTAGATTCAACCCTACCGCCAAACAAATCAATGCATCTTCAAGTCTACATTCAACCCAAGAAGCCACATCTTGTGTCTCCAGCGACCGATCAAATCCCTCTGCAGTCCATTCAACCCACCAGCCGTGTTATCTGGACTTCGTCTGCGACTGACTTGAGAAGGAGCGACAGGACTATATGCGGGTATATTTTCATGCCATTCTGGTGGGAGAGACTTGGCCTGGTTTTCAAAGCCTGCTTCCAGATGGGGGGAGCAAAGGAGGAGAAAAAAAAAGAAAACAAGCTTGACTCCATAATGCCAAGACCAGATGAGAAGATGTAACCCAAATCACACACACATCTCATTCAGACGCACACGCACAGACAGACTCTTGCTTCCTCATCACAACTTCAAAGGCCTCTGAGAGCTCTTCATGCAGGAGCCTGAGACACGCTGAGGCTATTGTTGGAATCTAAGCATCAACCATCTGTTCCATCCCACTTCAGTCACACCTTTACAGCACAGACACTTCAGCAGCTACAACACATTTACCTGTTCTCTCTCCATGTACAGTAGCATCTGTTTTGAAGTATCTTGGTGCTTTTTTAATCTCTATTATCGTAACGGCATGTTTCAGCACTTTGTTATGTAAGTTTTAGTTTTTTGTTCTCTAACATACAATGTGCTGTCGTGTTCTATGTATTCAGTTTATCTTCTTGTTCTTCCGACTGCAAGTAGATTTCATTCACACTGGCACTAAGTCATCAATGATTCTGTGATCTGTTGGATCATGAGTTGGCGGAATGCCCCGCCGGTCTTCTGTCCGGCAGACTGAGACTATTATGGAACTATTCTGGCAAAAGTAGCGAAAAAGTAGCGAAAATCGGGTTCAATTCCCAAACGTGGAATTACAATCGATTATAATTTAGTTAAAGGTTACGTTTGGCAACTTGACTTTAGAAAACATTTTGGTGAGTGCAACGATATATTTGATTCATACGTGTCAGAACTATGGAGCAGGTATCGGTGTTTGCGCTCACCATCCCTGCTTTTTATCTGAACTTGTTGAACTGAAACACGCTGTAAGGAGTCGGCAGCTCGTTTATTTCTGGTAGGTACATCATGGACCCTGAGTCTGAAATACAGTCTATCAATCAATCAATCAATCAATCAATCAATCAATCAATCTAATAAAAGCCTGTTCTTCTCTTGCCAAAATTAGCATCACAATTAATATTGCAGTTGTCAACCAGAACTCTAGATACACATTGGCAACCGAGCTGGCAATGGCGGAGGCCAAACTCGTTCAGCTTGACTTTGGCTCTACATTCTGTGTGTTTCACTGATAAAAGGGAATTACATTCGATGAGATAGTCAGTTAGCTTTAGGCATTTATTTTGTTCTCATTTATTACGGATTTAATATGTTTTCAATAAGACATGCATGAAACAAAGTTCAAAATGACTGGTTCACCTATTCAAGATAACAATGGCTGTAAATATGGTCAGGAACGTTCCTTTGGACATCATGATTCATAGATAAGGCCTTTGGGTGTCCAGAAGAATACAAATGAAATGTTTGTGAGATACTGGACTACGGGGTTGAATAGAAGGATGTTGACTTTATAATTGGGTCACTCGTCAGTCTGAATGAAGAATCGGTGGGATGTCTTCTGTCATGCTGACGCTGTTCCCTCGTGATACCTCAGCAATGACAAAGGTTCATTTCACTCTGGCTGCAGTGATGAACTGGGCGACCGTGGTGCACTGGGTTAAGAGGTCGTCTGGCAACCGGAAGGTCAACGGTTCGATCCCTGACTGGGACGTGTCACGTGTCGAAGTGCCCCTGAGCAACACACTGAACCCCCGGCTGCCGATCAATGGCAGCCCACTGCTCCCTATACCCAGGGATGGGTCAAATCCAGGAGCCAAATTTCGTGTATGTGTAAAAATGTATATGACAATAAAATCCGAACTTCCTTTGTTGATGAAGTTATTCACTTCTGACATGCAGGTTCGGAGGACATATGATGTGTTGCTGTGCTGCTCAGTAGAGCTTGATGCGATTGCTCTTATGTCTGCTGAGAGATGATGCCATGTACTGAATTTCAAAGTCACAACTATGTTGACTGCAGATCTGGACCCTGAGGCAGGGGTCTGCGGGTCCTTGATGGCAGAGGTGTTGTTGGTCAGCATATGGTGAGGGCCAGACAGCTTAGACCTCATGTGGACCACTAAAGGAGTACACATGAGGTCAGGCAGCCCCAGCACAAAGATTATGCTGCCATGGCCTCAGGAACAGATGATCCTGACTAGCCTTCAACCCCCCTCCACACACACACACACACACACACACACACACACACACACAGATGCAACACATTCCCTCGTGTGCTCTGTCCAGATGAACTAGCTTTCCTATGATAATAATCATCAGTCTCTTCTTCAGATGACATTAATAAGATAATTCATATTGTTTTGAGCAGAAATAAGTTCAGGTTTTGCGTCGGTGTTTGCGTCTTACAGTAGTTTGTTCTTGTGCTCCCCGGAGACACCAGTCTATGTTGGTGGATGAGGGACGTAAAACAAGCCAACACTGCACGGCTCTTTACAAATCCATTCTTTTAGTAACGAGTTCAAATGTTCAGGTTCATATGTCGCAGCGGGATCGACTGCTGAACCCGATCACATATTTCCATTTGAACAAAGTTGTGTAAAAAGGTACACAGCCAAGGCGTTGGAGCGTCTGAGTCCCGGAGGCGACCGGAACAAATATCCCACTCAGCTGAGCTTGATTTGAGAAGGCCGAAGTCATTACCGCCTCTTACTGCAATGTCTGTTGTCAAAGCATTCACGTGATTTATTATCATTCATAGCTCTGCTGTGAGAGGGCTTTGTCTTCATTTCTATTCAAAGTGGGCTTCTGTGTTCAGCACGGCAAACACAGCCGGGCTGAGAGACTCTCCAACCTCTCCTCATTGAGCTCAATGCAACAAACGGAGATGAGTTGCATTTTTGGATGCATTCATGATGTCTCTCTCTCTCTGTCTCACACACTCTCTGTCTCTCTGTCTCACACACTCTCTGTCTCACACACTCTCTCTCTGTCTCACACACTCTCTCTCTGTCTCTGTCTCTCTCTCTCTGTCTCTCTCTCTGTCTCACACACTCTCTGTCTCACACACTCTCTCTCTCTCTGTCTCACACACTCTCTCTCTGTCTCACACACTCTCTCTGTCTCACACACTCTCTCTGTCTCACACACTCTCTCTCTGTCTCACACACTCTCTCTGTCTCTCACACTCTGTCTCTCTCGCTCTCTCACACTCTGTCTCTCTCGCTCTCTCACACTCTGTCTCTCTCGCTCTCTCACACTCTGTCTCTCTCGCTCTCTCACACTCTGTCTCTCTCGCTCTCTCACACTCTGTCTCTCTCGCTCTCTCACACTCTGTCTCTCTCGCTCTCTCACACTCTGTCTCTCTCGCTCTCTCACACTCTGTCTCTCTCGCTCTCTCACACTCTGTCTCTCTCGCTCTCTCACACTCTGTCTCTCTCGCTCTCTCACACTCTGTCTCTCTCGCTCTCTCACACTCTGTCTCTCTCGCTCTCTCACACTCTCTCTCGCTCTCTCTCTCTCTCTCTCTCTCTCTCTCACACTCTGTCTCTCTCGCTCTCTCACACTCTGTCTCTCTCGCTCTCTCACACTCTGTCTCTCTCGCTCTCTCACACTCTGTCTCTCTCGCTCTCTCACACTCTGTCTCTCTCGCTCTCTCACACTCTCTCTCGCTCTCTCTCTCTCTCACTCTCTGTCTCTCTCTCTCTCACACACTCTCTGTCTCTCTCTCTCTCTCACACACTCTGTCTCTCTCGCTCTCTCACACTCTCTGTCTCTCTCTCTCTCTCTCTCTCTCTCTCTCACTCACTCTCTCTCTCTCTCTCTCACACACTCTCTGTCTCTCTCTCTCTCTCTCTGTCTCTCTCTCTCTCTCTCACACTCTGTCTCTCTCTCTCTCTCACACACTCTCTGTCTCTCTCTCTCTCTCACACACTCTCTGTCTCTCTCTCTCTCACACACACTCTCTGTCTCTCTCTCTCTGTCACACACACTCTCTGTCCTTGCTATTAAAATCTGTGGGTATTTTTGTTCCCATGGAATGAATTGTACCCATTACTCTCTGTGACAACTATGCATTGAGTGTGCGCACCCCGATTTAACATTGTTCTAATTCCTCTCACTATTATTGCAATAAAACATTCATCATAATAATTAACCATTTTGACATGTAATTTAAGATAATTAATCTGAGAGAAAGAATGCTCGTGTTATATGGATCTCCGTGATTTGCCATGAAACTTCTGCTCATCATGGGACCAGCAGTGAGCCTTGATGGATTCTAACATGCTTTGGGACGGCGCAGAAACACACACACACACACACACACACACACACACACACACACACACACACACACACACACACACACACACACACACACACGTTACATGGGTGACCGATCCATTAAAAGACAATGACAGTGATCCATCTTGATAATGGCTTTAATGGCCGATGCCAGTGAGGATAGCTGAGGGTGGCCATTCTTCTGTGTACCAGCGTAATGATGGACACTTCACTGAAATGCTCTTTTCTTGGAAGATTAGCACTGTAAACTATGTGGATGGATGCAATCTAGGTTGACAAAGTCGGGCTATTGGTTTTCTCCTTATTGCCCTGCTGTTATAGATCCCTCTGGCAGTACATTGATGTACTATCATTTGCGTGTCTTTGTTCTCTGCATTTGGCCGAAAGCGTTGTTTGTTGGAAAATAGGCCTACATGCAAGCGCAAACAATAGGTGGATATTGTTATTGGCACATTGGTTTTCTTTATGATGAGGCAACATCTTTTGATTTTGTCCTTGAAACTCCAGCCCAGAGAATTTACAGTGACTTTGCCAGCTTGTTTGTTTGCTTTGTGCTGCTTGGTATTGGAACAGGCACCTGGTGCACGAATGAAACATACCAGGAGCAGCCATGTTTTATAATCGATCCCAAGTTCTTAACATCCTTCCATCCATCCAAAGGAATTACATGCAGATAAAAAAACAACTTCAAAAGATCTCTGTTCATTGGAGCTGTCTAAACTAACTGCCATGCTGCATCATATTTGTGAACCTGACACGTCAGTGAGTCAGCAATATGTCTGATTTTGCAGTAGCGTTAGGGAGGAACCCTCTATGGATATACATCCTCCACCACAGTGACACCAACAGGTGATGTTTAGTGTGAAATGTCTTCAGCGGTAGTCTGACAGCTCTATTCATCATACATGTTAAAAGAGAGTGGAAACACTCATTTTGTCTCTCGTTGTACAAGTCATTAATTAAACTCGCTCCCACAGTCATTTGTTAGTATGCTCTACGGATGCGCACCAGTGACAAATACTAAAGTCCCAAGCAGAGCAGACTGTCAGACTGCAAATTTGAATTCCTATTAAAAGGTGTATGAAAGTGAGAGCTTGGGTGACTTCTTATAGATTTCCTCATTGAAGTTCCCTGGATGAGAAAAACAATTCTTTTAGCGCTGCTGGCGGCATGTTTCCGACATGTCAGCCAGTCGATCCAGCACTTTGGAGAAGACGGAAATATCTCAACAAGTATTTGAAAGGTTTGCCTTGAAATGTTGTACAGATATGCATTGTCCACAGAGGATGGATCACAAGGGTTTTGGTGATTCCCTCAGTGTTGTATCTAATGGCACCAGCAGGTCGAATGTTTTATTCATCCAATGAAGTAGCTCAACATCGACAAAATGGATTTGCACAGAATTTGGTACCGCCATGCACGGTCCCCAGATGATGTATCGTAATGACTTTCAGGTTCCCCTGATTTGTCCTCCAGCACAACCATGGCGTTGTGTTTTGAGTGATATGTCTCAACGACTACGTTGATACTGGTGTTGTGAGGTTTCTGCTGTTTTAACTTCAGATTAAGGGAATTGTGAAAGCAAGGTTTCTGTGTTGAAATCAGTTATTAGGAGCTTTCTGAATTTGAATTCTCATGTATTTCTGACAGTCCTTCTTACTGGAAATGCATCAGTCACTTTTATACGGCACCCTGTGACTCTCACAGGTTCTTAGCAATTTAAATTTTTAAATTTTCAAGTTTCGTTTTTTTCTTGTTACACTGAAATGCTTCACCAGCACAGTTTGTTTTGAAGAAGCAAACAGAACACAGAACCAAGTCAACATTGAGTTACGTAACTTCCATACTTTACTCAAACTAACCAAGTTGTTTTGTTGCGTGAGTACAAAAGCTAAGTTACTCCACGTTGCGTCCTAACGCTATTTCAAGTCAAAAAAGAGACAAAACTGATGCTGGAGGGACGCGTCATAGTTCGAGGCGTGTAGCGGGGCCACGGGCCGAGGTATCTGACGAGTCCGGAGTCAGGATTTGTTGGTTTATCTTTAGAATAGAGACACTGCAAGCAAGGATTCCTTCATTCAGGACATGCAGGTATAAACAACCTGTTTTGGTCAGTGTTCCTCCGTGCTGATACCGACAGACTCTTCTCATTTATGTTTTCAGTCGAGCTTTACTCTTGGGTTGTTATGACACTCTTCTCCTTCCAAGTTCTCACTTTCCAATTCTATTATTTGTTTCATCTTCTCTGAAGCATTGAACTATTTTCATAAACTTTTTCTTACAAACTGGGAAGCAGTGAGTAACAGACAGGAAGAGACGCTATTTATTGCACAATGGAAGGTTAACCCGTACTAGAGACGGACAGACAGATGTCCCGACTCTGCTGCACTGATTTTTACCATTCTCTTTTTTAAACCGTCTCCTGTGAGTCCCCCAAACTTTATACAACTGCAACACTAAATTGCTTGAGTACCCATTTTAGGGAGCCCTTCTAATTGCTTTGAACATGTTTGTCCAGCTGTGGTGTGCACAGGGCATGAAGGGTCGCCGCCGTTTTGCTTTAAGTGCTAAATTGCCTGTTTTAACAGCCTCATTTATTAGACATGTGTGCCTCATGTGACACTTGCTCCATGCCTCATCTTTGCCTTAACATCACATCAGGTGGATGAGAGGTGGAGAGGCACCTGGCGTGGCCAGGTTAAGCACCCTGAAAGTGCTCTCGTCATTGACCCAAGTCCCTTCTCTCAGTTCAAGTGCTGTTCATGTCTGACTTTAGGACGGAATAACAACCCTTACCCTAATCCAGCACAGCAAAGAGGTGCCTTTGTATCCCCCCTTAGAGAGTATGTGCACACCACCCCAGTATAT
Organism: Melanostigma gelatinosum; assembly: GCF_949748355.1. Classification (NCBI taxonomy): domain Eukaryota; kingdom Metazoa; phylum Chordata; class Actinopteri; order Perciformes; family Zoarcidae; genus Melanostigma; species Melanostigma gelatinosum. Next base: position 736,435 of record NC_136644.1, read on the forward strand.
GGCTTGTATTCATACTTCTGCGTATAAGTTTGACAAATCATCCCTGCTGAAACTCAAATTCACCACACATATCTTAAGAACAATCTCTCAACATCTTCTTTTCCATGCAGTGTCCTGTTGCCATTTCCAGACAAGCTTCACCATTAGTGCCAGGAAATTGATGTGATGCACGCAGAGGGGGGCCGCACACAGGTACGGAACAGCACAACGTTCAAGGCTCTGTCTGCCAGACTTCCGTGGCTAACTGCATTAGTTCTGCCTCAGTGACAGTTTGAGACAGAGGAAGAGATTTAGCGGCGATGAGCCACCCGTCAGAGAGCGAGTGATCAACTCTACGCTGTTTTCCTCCGCACTAGTCTTTTGTGCATTGGGAGAGTTTGCTGGAACAATACTCTCCGTGTCTCCGTGTGGGTCTGCAGGTGTGTAATTGGGAGGCTTGAGATGCGGGGACGGATGGGATGAGTATTCCTGAAACGGACATGTGAAAATGGTTTGGCATGCCTACGTGTTGACTTGAGTGTCTTGCTGTGAATGTTTTTCCGGGAGATGATTAAGCTTTATTGGTACGGGACTGTAAAGCCTTTCTACCTGACAGTCAGATGTCGCAGCGGCTGTTGCATGAAATTCATTGACTTTATAAGGAGGGCATGCTGGCTTTTGGCTGGCAGGGGGGCCCCGGCAGCTTTGTAAATGTTTGGGAGATAAAAGGCTGCGTGTCTGTGTGCTTGTGTGTCTGTCTGTGTAAAGAAATCTGCGTGTCAGGCTGTGGTGTAAACAACAGACAAAAGAGTCTCCATGAAATGTCACCAGGGCGTTTGACCTTGTTTGACAAATTAAGGAGCAAATAAATAAATCGGCTCGGATTACATCGCAGCAGGGGACGAGTGCATAAGAACACACACACACACACACACACACACACACACACACACACACACACACACACACACACACACACACACACACACACACACATATGAATACACAATGGAGAGTTCTGGAATTTGAGGATACTGTGTCTCGGATTAGTTTCAGAGACCTTGTTTGATGGAACACCTGGATTCATGAGGCTAACACATCTGGTATTTGTCCTGTGTCTTGTTGATGACATTCAGGCTTTTCATTTCCAGCTGTTGCTTTAGCTGGTTGAAATAAATACAACCAGAAAACGTTCCATCAGCTGTTGGGGATTAGCGTTAACGTAATAAGCGACTTGATGAAAGGCCAAACTGAAGGTCTTGGCCGTTGTTCAGATAATGTTCTCTCTACAAGTACTGTCTGTACTTTGGCCAAGATTGCTAGTTGGAAAAACCTCAATCCACAGCGACGGGATGGTTTTTGCAGTTCAAAAAGAGCTGGAGTGGTGACCCTTCTCAAATAAAATTTCATTTGATCGCGTCACATGACTTCGTCGTTGGAATCTCCTCGTTAAACCTTCAGTATTGCACTTCGTCCTGACAAGAAACAGGTTACAAAAAGGATGGTCAACATCAAGGCAGCCGAGTGCGAGACATTCTGACTTGTGTCCCTTGTGATCCTTGAACCTACTCTTCCCATAATGCAACATAACATGTTGTTCTAGATTATCCCTGCCAACGGTTTCCAACACTTTACCAGAAGCTCCCCACAGAGCGACGGGAGATGTTGTACTACACCTGAACACCATGATGACGAGTAGACACCTGATATGTAAAATCAATGGAGTGCCCTATCAACTCATTTTTACATTTTATTGTCCGTTTCTTTCAGCTGTTGGAAGCTGAACCGAGCTGGACTTGATAATGGATTTGTTTCCCCTCGTCCGCCCTAGCTTAGTCTTTTGAACACGTATATGGTGAAGAAGATACCATATCTATTCATGTCACACTGCTGAGCCAGTCGACGTTCCAAGCAATTCCATCATGGATGAAGCTCATGTTACTTCCAATTTGAGTCATTCTGTGTTAAGCAGCCGACCCACCTGCCCACCTTTCTTCTTAGTCGGCCTTTTAGTACCAAGGACTCGTTACTACAGCGTCTCTCTTTCTTTATGTGCTCCTTGTGTCCCATCATTCCTCTTGAAACTCAAGCTGTCCTTCTCTCAGGGTCGGTCTAGCTTTAACTGCACACCCCAACATGATTTTCCCTTAACCTTTACTTCAGCACACAGAACAGTTACTCAACAAATGGCTGGATTTAAGGATCCGGTTCTGCATGAGTTGTTTGCTGCATGTGTGATTTGTCTTTTTGTGCACCTGGGGATAATTAAGTGAGAGGTGCGCAGGACCGATTTAACGCTGTAGCCAAAACGGAACGAGCTGTCTCATTTACTTGTAGCATTTTAATTACGCAGTTCAGATGCTGTTCAGTCCCACATTGCCCAACTTGGTGTGCAGCATGAATCTGTAACCAGACACTGACAAAGAGAGTCGCTTTGCTATCCAGCCAATCCACAGTGGCACAATCAGGCTTTGCCGTGTGTGTTTCTGTAGCTCCTCACTCCCTTCACCTGTCCCTAATCAGGTCATTCAGTGCACCTGCCAGTCACACTCACCTCATCAGCTCATGACGCTCACCTGCTCACTCTGCCTCTTCACTATTTCAACCGCTGCCTCACACACACTCACGGCCAGGTCATTGTTTGTTTCCTACCTACCCGCCCGGTTTGCTGGTCCTGTTGCCGGTTTCCCCGGCTGCCTGCTCTGCCTCGTCCTGCTGGATTTCCCTCCTCGTCTCTTGTCTTGTCCTTGGATTCCCTGTTTGTTTTTGGTTATTTATTAAAACCCTTTTTTCACCACACCTGACTGTCTGCGCTTGAGTCCTCATCATGCCCCGTGACACACAGTGCAGCTGTGTTCGTCCTTCAGCTGAAGTCTTTCTTTAGCAGTATAGATTCCGTGATGTAGTTCTCTGGCTCAGGGTAGCTGCGATATTCACCAAATCTTATTTCGTCACATAGATTATAAACCAGTCTTTTGTGCGACAGTTGGTGAAATAGTGTCACAAAGAAAACCGATGACATTTGAGTTCTGTGCACTGAGCAGATGAAACGTTCAAGTCCATGAAAACCATTTATCTCCATAATGTCAGTTCGATGGATCAGAAAAACAGTTTTCAGTTCTGTGGATTTCTTTGAGATTATCAAATTTATTATTAAATTTTTCATTAAGCCTGTGAAGTCGGGGGATTTCCTTAAACTCCTAAAAGAAGAGGTGATCCTCCAGTCAGAGGACTCAGGCTGTCTGAGGGGAAGTGAAACATTCAGGCACCAGGACCCTGTGATGCCGTTCTGCTGGAAGAGTTCCACAGTTGGGTCAGAGTGTAAACATAAATCAAATAACATTGTGTGGGTGTGTAACTATTATACAGCTGTAATTCTAACACACTGGGAACTATTCAGGCAGGAATCCCAGGAGAGCACATTGCCTCACATAGAGGCAGACTCTTAGCATACGTTTAGCCTGTGGCACTGCATCAACTTCTCTCCACAGAAGAAGGAACGTTAGCGGGAACGAGCGCCCGAGAGGCACTTTATTAGGTCTCATTGTAGACGGGGCAGCCGTGGCACTTCATGTCTTATCTACTCCGAGCCTCCCAGAAGGCTCTGGCTGCGGGTTTCTTTTTTAATCCCCCCTTATGTCCACTCGTGCCCTCAGCTTAAAATCAATACATTTGGAGGCATATGTATTACAATGGACGGCGATGAAGTTCTCCATATACTACTAATGTAACAACCTGATGTCACAGCAGCACTGATGTGTCCACGATGTACTAATGTGCAATGTGTTGTCAGTTGTAGGCTCCACAGAAAGCACCAGTGCCAATTCAACAACTTAGTGTTGAAACAATTAACAATAAAATGGGTTTACATTCATAGTACATATCAGTCAATTAACAGCAACAACAGTTTGGATGAAGGATTCAGTGTTTAAAGCCTTTATTAAGCAAACATGCCAAACATCTGCTGGCTCCACCTTCTCAAATATGAGAATTTGATGCTTTTCTTTCAGGGTTTTATACATTTGATGGAACAAAAAAGCAATTCAAAGACTTCATCTTGTGTTTTGGGAAACTACGTCATTTCACATGTTAAATTTTAAATCAAATCTCAACTGGTGAGTTAGTAGTGAAAGTAATCATTAGTTGGAGGAATAGCAAGTAAAGGCTGCATTGCTTTATTAGTTTTCCTCATAATGCAGGAGCCATCACACCTCCACGCACACGTGAGTTCACTGCTCTCAGCTGTCGGTAGCTCGGACCAAACGAGTCAGAAGACTGCTGAACACCAGCAGAGTTATTTCAGCCCAGCACAAGCACAGCACAGCACAATATCTTGTTACCCAACAAAGCATAAATAAGATGTTTTACACTCTCAAGCTACACTTAGCGACGCTGTCACTGTGTTGACATGATGTAATTCAGAGTTTGATCAAATTCCAACTCTTAGAATATGCTAATAAAAGCTGCTGTAAGACGTAACGCTGACTGCCTCTACAGGCTGTGAATAACTAGACTCGCTTGCCAAATTAACTTTCTCACAAATAATGCGCCGACACAAGACGAGCAGCTAACTGCCGAACCTGAAAAGAGTTTAAGATTGATTGGATGTTTTAATTACTTCAGGTTCAGTACTTAAGAGACTTCAGAAACTCGAGTAGAACAGAGTGCAGAAGCGACCATAATGTGCACCATCTGCGGAGCAGCGGCCGCTTCCTCTCCTCGTCTTTCAAGTTCATGGAAAAGAATATGCTCAAATGCATGCACACACACACACACACACACACACACACACACACCTTTCCTCTTTCCCAGGGCTTCTCCTTTATCTAATCTGTTTTATTGAAAATGGTAATTATAATGAAAGGCCAATCTTGCTCTTGGTTTACTTTCTTTCTTGGCTTTCTTCTTCACGTGTGCGTGTGTGTGTGTGTGTGTCCGACATGTCCTAATGAGTGTGTGCGTGCTCTGACACACTACGTCACAGTGGGACCTTTGTAACAGGAAAATAAGACATGGCTGCTGATGTCACTGAGGTTTAACTGGCTCGGGGGAGAGAGATGTACGCGCACACAGCATGCAGACAACCCAACATCAACAAAATGATTCCAGCAGCAGGCCTGTGGGGGGTTCAGTGGACTAAATACAGCATGTAACCTTGGAGACCTGCCTTTGGTTGGCTGAAGCTGCGTCTCTCTCGGTGCGCCTGTGGGGTTCTTTGTGCTCTCGTGTTTTGTCGATAAAACCTAGAATGCTTGATTGTTGTGAAAAGGCTGAACCACGGGGTTCCGATTCTACCGCCCAGGTAACGTTTGACGTTCCGTTTTCTTTTATCCTCTCCACATTATTCACTCATCAGGACCTCAAAGGCGGAGTGGAATTAAATACTGAGAGGGAAGAGGTTGTCTTTTTTTTTTCTAGTTCGGTTGCAAAACAGATTATGTGCTAAAAAACATGAACAAAGGTACAGAAAGAAATGCACCATTTTCTCTTGCCTCCACAAGAATACCACAGCAGCCATTCATCCTTTATGGCCCTTATTTTTGTACCAAGCCCTGATTCTAATGAAAACAAAGTCCCTTCAAAGAGTTTCTTTGAGATCCACACTCTACCAAGAAGGTGGTTCCTCACCCGATCCCTTGTTACTGTATATTAAAGTGAGAGGACACAGCGGGAGCCGTATAGTGACTGCAAAGGGAGTCTTTTGGTATAATGACTCCATTTGACGGGGGTCTGGGGAGCCTTGTTTGAAAGCATTACCTTTAATGTGAGCCGCAGTCACTCCATCACCTCTCATGCTCGTCAGCATTCATAAGTAGAATAACCTCTTATCATTTTTTACCTTGTTTACTGCAAGTCACACTGAATGGCTGTGCATATAAAACCAATAAAGTGTGTGTGTGTGTGTGTGTGTGTGTGTGTGTGTGTGTGTGTGTGTGTGTGTGTGTGTGTGTGTGTGTGTGTGTGTGTGTGTGTGTGTGTGTGTGTGTGTGTGTGTGTGTGTGTGTGTGTGAGAGAGTGAGAGAGAGCAAGGGCATAAGAAAGGGTGCAAGAAATGCAATATAGCAGTAGATGGCCATAGCCTTCAGTATGACATTGCTGGTACTGCTGTGGATGAAATAGTGCACAATGCACCCTCTGAAGTAAACCAGGCAGCTGAGTATGCCCCCATGCACACAGTGTCTCACTGAATATACACTCATACGAGACCTCTTACAAGATTAGACCTTAGAGACGTGATTTATTCATAGTGCATGTAGTAATAGTTTACTAGTTTACTTGTGTCTGTGCGTGCGTTTTGCAATGTGAATAAAAGAACTCCTCATATTATGTTTTTTTAATCCTCACATCACGGTGGATCTCACCCCACAAGAATAAAAACAAGACACAAGTCAAGAAGACCTGAAGGAATGTTTCACTGAACAAAGACCCAGCATTGATCTCCAATTGGCATTTCTCAACATTACATTGCTTGTCGTAAATAAGAAGTTTATTGTCGAGCTTGTTTGGATTCCTCCTCTGCAGACGATACGCAGGGAAGGAACGAATGAGCCAAAAGCCAAGACGTCCACAGGAAGTGCACATTCCTGTTGCAGAGTCCTCTCTCTGGATTTAAGTATTGCAAGAGTGAGATGTTATTAACAGAAGGAAATGACTGCAACTTAAGAAAGCAACAATATGCTAATACCACAGTGAGCTATCTTTAACTGCACTGTCATTACAAGAGAGGATTTCTGGCTCATAAACCGTTTGGAGTATTTGACTGAAATATCACAGTGAGAGTGAGATGAGAGGATTGTTCTTAGTCTGATGTCGCTGGAGGCAATTAGCTTAGCTTAGCATAACGACTGCAAGGAGGAGTAAACAGCCGGCCTTTATCTTTACAGAGTTCAATAATACAGCTGCCAGAACATTAATTAAGGTGTTATATCTTGTTTGGATGATCTGTACTCCAGCAGAAATGTAAATGTGACGAGCTGGAAGTATTACTTTGAGAACAGCATCTTCATGTGTATAGAGTCATCTCTGCGCTCTGCTCTTTGTCTTTTATAATACAGTGAAAGTAAAGTCAGTGTTTACGGAGAGACATGGATAGATATTCCCATTTGATCTGATGAATCCCAGTCCGTCATTTATGTGTCACTGGTAGTTCATGTGCTTATAAAAAGTGTTCATACATTATTGCATTCATGTGCATTCTTGGTAGATAATTGAATGAATAGTTTGACCTTTCTAACTTCGTTGCCTATAGATACCACTCATGTCTGCACAGTGAGTGTGAGTCAGCAGGTGCTTAGCTTAGCATAAAGTAGAGTAGGGGGAAACGGCTAGTCTGGCTCTGTCGCAAGTAAAAGCAAAAATACAAGGATTCACGTCCTGAAGCTGCTCATGCTGTTGCCTCTCACCACACAGTGACGATCCAGGAGGTCACTGAACCCGGCCGGGAAATAGTTCCACCACATCACTCCTTTTAAAAGCACGGTACAGAGGTGCTGGACGGCAGATTGTTTACATTTGGATGGAGCCGTCACTGTACCAGTCTTCATGCAAAGCAGAGACAAGTTCAACCTCCATCTTCATATTTAAAGAAGGGACGAGAGTGGTGTAGACTAACTCCAAGCCTCGCCACGAATACAATCATGGAGATTTACTTTTACGTAGATTCTTCTTTTACCTGAATTAGGAAGTCATGGCTAAATACATCCAGACATATAATCAAGATGCATTTGTAAACATATCACACGAAGTATTAGAAATGAAATGTGATTTGCCGCTTTCGTTTTGTCGTCCTGAGAAGGAGCTCGTCACTGCAGCACAACTAACAAACTTTGGTCGTAAACTTCCCTCTGATGTTCCAACCGCATCATCAAAATGTTGATTGCAATCAACATGAAATAGCTCCGTAGAAAAATGTGTTTTTCTCATGTTTTCGTATAGATGCAAATATGGGGCCACTCTCAGGATCAAGCTCCGACAAAATCAAGGCTGCTGATTGGCTGTAAAATCCACAAATGTTTCATGGCGGTGCATTCTGGGCTTTTAAGGTGAAAACGCATGCCTTCATGTGTATTGTCAAAAAATAGAGGTTATGCAACATGTCCACAGGTTGGCAGGTACGTTGTGCTACACACACTACATTTGTGTGTGTGTGTGTCAGCACATGTGTGCCTGGAGGCCTCGGTCCTCTCTTGCCCATCAAGACCCCTGTCTCGCCTGCCATTTCTCAGTCTGACAGCTGAGAGCTAGACAGCGGAACGAGGGGGGGGGGGGTGAGGAGAGGCAGGGCTTGAATTTGAGGAGGGTTGAAAGAAATGAGAGCGGGCAAAGAGGTAGACATACAGAAGGAGTGGCTATCGCGAGATCGCCCCCTCCCCTCCCCATCTTCCCCTCTTTGGGGACCAGGTGTTCTCCTTCTGAGTTGGCATGACTGGAAAGAGGGGAAAAACAGCCGACTCTCATGTTTCACTTGGCATCTCTGCACCTGCATCTGCAGGGTTGGGAGGTGAGGAGGGGGCAGAGACGAGGCATCCGATAGCGTTGGTCTCGAGAGGCTACTAGCCTTGTTGCTACACCACCCTGGAGCAGACCTCTACGCCCCACCATCACCCTCTCCCGCCGCCTGACACATATCCTAGAAATGAATGCCAGGCTTTGAGTCAGCAACTCAGGCGCTTCTCTTTTTCCTCAGACCAAAGTCTCTCTTTCCCAGCTGGTCAGGTGCTTTCTGTTTGTGTTTTTCTGACAGCCGGGAAAGAGGCAGACATTCTCTGTAGTTGTTTTTCTTGTGGCCAGCTTGCAGACTCTCTATTGGTTTTCTTATTACGCAGCGCTGTGTTCGGCGGTCAAGTCGCAAACCTCACTGTTTTCATGTTGTTGATTTTGAATTCAGTTTTAACAACCTTTAAAAATTGAATTTGTTTTCCCAGCATCCGTGGAAGCCGTGTTCTAGTACCCCCCCCCCCCCCCCCCCTTCTCTTTGGCTCTGCGCTCAGGCAGCTGTTGCTCTCATGTTTCTTCTTTTGGAGCAGTCATCCTGGCTCTGCAGTTAGTTGTTTGTCTCTGTCAGCCATGTTGTGTTAGCCTACCGCTGGAGGCTGAGGTCTGTCCTCCACTGGTTGTTCCCCCCTTGAGGTCAGGGCGTGAGTCAGAGGCCTGATTCCGTCACCCCAGGTTACCAACTCACCACTTCCTGTCCAGAATATACAATGAGAGGGGATGGTGGCTGAGGGCAAGATGTTCCAGGCCCTGTGAGTGCGTGTGCATGAGCATGTCTGTGATGTGAAAAAACGAGTAATTGTAATCCCGGCCGGAAATCGCTTCTGTTTTTTATTTCCCTGGTTTGACAGAGAGCCCAGAGGAGTGACCTATCCTGTCTTCATATCCAGAATTATCATTTTCACATACACTATGCGATTGTACTGGCCACAGGCATCTGTATTCAAAACATATGTGTTCTTGTGGCAGCACATGATCTTCAGAACTTGAATTACCGACATGCCTCCACCAACCTGTCATGTTGCAGTTTACATCCACGTCTCTGCAAAATGTCATCACTCCATCATCTTATCCTTTGAGATATTTGTGTGAAATTCTTGAGTTATGGCCTAAAAGCATGTTTTGTGAGTTCACAGTGACCTTTGACCACCAAATTCTAATCAGTGGATGTTTTTGTCTAATGTGAGGAAATTCCCTCCAGGCGTCCTCGAGATTTCCAAATCACGAGAACGGTACAGAGAGAGCTCACAGACCTTTGACCACCAAAGTTGTAAAACGAGGCGTTCCTGTGATATCACATTAGAATGGTATGAGGAAGGTACGGACAACCCGGAGATGAAATGCCTCCGGCCACGGCTGCTGCTGGCGCAGAGGCATAAACATACGTTTGGGCCTTGGTTGGCAAAGTCAGGCATAAGTCTTGAAAGACTAATATTTGATAGTTTTGGGCACTGTGGACAATCCCCTTCGGACAAGATATGTTAGCAAACATTGGCATATTTACACATCCAGTAGGCTTGGAGCAACATTAGCAGTAGTTTGCTTTTGCTTCCAGCCGATGAATGAGATTCCAACAGTCCCTCTCCTTTTAGCTCTGGTTTGGTCTCCACCAGCTCTTGAGGGAATAACTCCATCGCTGATAAATGCGACACTATGTTTGCAATCCAGTTGCAGCAAGCTGCCTGCTGCAGCTGGAAATATGGCTGATGACGGCAGTGGAGTGAACCCAAAACCAAAGCAATTAACTAAAGCATGGAAAAACACTCCATGGAACTGAAGAGGACTGCAGAATAGAGCGATCATTATGAGGTGTTCATCACTACGAGGAACACCTTTCACATCAGTCATTTTATCTACTGGTAATATAAGGACATCGATCAATGCAGCTTTAACATCGACGCTAAATGTCTCCTTCAACACTTACTGTTGGCCTTAATGAATGTTTGACAAACAATATGCTTAACGAGTATCAGACGGCATTTTAACAAATATGTGAAGACAGACGTCACTGTGGCCTCAGTGGTTTGGAGGTTATCGTAGGAAACTGAAAAAAACAAAAGTAGCCGACTGCTGTTCATTTCTGGGAACAGATAAGAAAAGCACAGATGAGGGTCATTTGGCCTGGATGGCTTTCTGGTACAGTCCATCCACACTATTGTGGAGTCGGAGAGTAAAAGATGCTGTCGACAGCACCTTTAATAAGACCTGGGAACATGAATGAAAGTAGAGTCCATCTTTGACACGTCACTTTCTGAGTCAAACCACAGATTCATCAACCGCGTTGTGTCTAATTACAAACTTCATTAAAAAGGTTTTGTTCTGACTTCACATTCAGCGGAGTCATTTCCAGAAGTGATTCAATGAAATCATTTTCAGTAAGATGCCTTCAAATGACTGTTTTGCAACCGATACGTATTGTGAAGGAGTGATTATGATATTATTATGCTGTTATTGCTGTTTTCAGTGAAGTGAACTAAGTCCGAAGTCGCTGACATTGTGACATCATTCAGACGACCACAACGTCAATCATGCCTGAGGTGAAATTAATAAAATGAACAGTTGTTGGATGGAGTTTGGCAGATGGAAAAATTGCAGGCATTCCGTTAAATTGAGTCTGTCCAGGTTGTTGCAGACCTGGCCGGCAGATAAGGAGAGAGATGGTAGGAGAAATAGGCATCAGAGCGCAGACTGTAATAGCTGTCTGCTCTGGCCTGATGAGGTGTGTGTGTGGACTGATGGGGTGGCGAGGAATAAGATGGCAAAGGAGGAAGGAGAGCTGTACGTGCGTCCACTTAGTACATGGCGTGTCATGCGGTGCATGTGAAGGCAGGGTGCGTATGTCTGATGAGGTGGCCGTGGTGAAAGGTGGAGGGCCGGGCTGTGTAAATGATGGCTGATGGGATCTCTTGAAAGTCTATTTAGCCGGAGTAATGAAGTGCGTCTGCCAGGGGAAGAAGATGAGGGACAGGCTCAGACAGACAGCTAGGTCACCTCACTCAACCTTGTATGGAGAGAAGAGGAGCGATAGACGAGATGATTCGGTTGTAATGAGTCCTATTCTGCTCGTCTGCCAAGGAGGCACCTTTGAGGACAAACGGATCAGGTCAACTCAGCCATTGATAGAATGTCAGTCTGCACCTGCAGGTCGTCTGGCTTGCCCTGCAAAGTCAACACGTTTGCCGATACTTTCTCTCTTTAGTAGCGCTAGAGCTCGGTATCGAACCTCAACACCTTTAATATTTCAAGTGCTGAGATTCAAGCTGGATCATTCAACCATGTCACATGGTCCACGGCTGCATCTCACTCCAAATAACGCTGGTCAGTGAACCTTGAGCTTCCAACATTTTATAATCAAAGATTTTCACCAACTGTGCCCTTGGCATCGTAAACAGTGAAATATCTGAAATTGACATTGAATGCTTCGGCAGATTTTTTAATTGCTTGCTGATTATTTCAGTGGATATTTACTCTGCTTTGGTAGAAATGTGCAGGTTTTGGCTCACATATAAAAGCTGTTTTACTAGTCCGAGGCAACCACTACATTACAGCTCATGAGGGAGCAAGGTGATGATAGCCTTGGTACCATTCGGTTAATATTGTGGAAATTACCCATTTCTTGATAACAATGAGAACATTTTGAAAATGAGGTTTAATTATGTAGGACAATCCAGTCATGCCCACTTCACACAGCGATAGGCCACGTTTCTGTGAGAAAGAAGGCAGGGTTTTCGCCCTCCTGCTCTCTTTTCTTCCCACATTTACAAATGTCAATGTCCAGATGTACAAATGAGCGCAACACAATGAATCCCTTCTGAAAGTGTCCCCATTATCCCCATTTAAACAGTAATTGCATCCTGCTCCTCTTCAACAGGCTTTTCACGCTGGTTTCAAGTGTGGTGGTTCAAAACGACCATCAACACTTCTCAAGTAGGTTAATCATAGGGCGAGAACATGAGTGTATACTTGGGAAAGGTAAGGACCGAACACCGGAGAATCAAACGACCAACAACACGCACATAGTGGCACTCAGATTACCTTCTCACAATAAGCAAGTTATGTCAGTGTAATTCTGTCAATAATAATCAATACAATGGTGCAAAATCGTATTAGTCATAACTGGCTGGGACATTGACATGGCAAATATTTGGAATACTTGATTATTCCCTTTTTCATTCACAGTATTACCCTGTTGTTACCAAGCTATTAGGCAAGGCAAGGCAAGTTTATTTGTATAGCACATTTCAACAACAAGGTAATTCAAAGTGCTTCACATAAAACCATTAAAAGCATCAAAACATAAGGCAAAAGAAAAGGAGATTTAAAAACAATTAAGAACATTCATTAAAACATTAAAAAACAGTGCAAGAAATAAAATGCAGTAGTAAAATGCAGAAATGCAGGAAATTGATTAATATATGAATTGAATGTGGTTCAATTAAAGGCAGCAGCAAACAGAAAAGTCTTCAATCTTGATTTAAATGAGCTGAGGGTCTCAGCAGACCTGCAGCTTTCTGGGACTTTGTTCCAGATATGTGGAGCAGAAACACTGAACGCTGCTTCTCCATGTTTAGTTCTGACTCTGGGAACAGAAAGTAGACCGGTCCCAGACGACCTGAGGGGTCGGGATGGTTCATAAGGTAGCAGCAGATCAGAGATGTATTTTGGCCCTAAACCATTCAGTGCTTTGTAAACCAACAGCAGGATTTTAAAGTCAATTCTTTGTTGGACAGGAAGCCAGTGCAAAGACCTCAGAACTGGAGTGATGTGATCCACCCTCCTGGTCTTAGTGAGGACTCGAGCTGCAGCGTTCTGAATCAGCTCATTACCCCTCATTACCTGTTGTTACCAGCTATTACCCCTCATTACCTGTTGTTACCAAGATATGACCCCTCATTACCTGTTGTTACCAAGATATTACCTGTTGTTACCACGCTATTACCAAGATATTACCTGTTGTTACCACGCTATTACCAAGATATTACCTGTTGTTACCACGCTATTACCCCTCATTACCTGTTATTACCTGTTACCAGCTTTTACCTGTTGTTACCAGCTATTACCCCTCATTACCAGCCATTACCCCTCGTTACCTGTTGTTACTGTTGAAGAAAACCATCATATAACTTGTGAATCCAACTGTTGTTACAATCTTAACTTCAATGATTGCAGGAAACACAAGTGTTCCTCTTATGTCAAAATATCCAGAATCATTTGAGACGTAAAACCTCATATCACAAGTAAACAGTGAATATGTAACACATATTCTGGTACCAAACAACATTCTTAAGAAGAGATTAGGAGCAGACACAGGGGCACCAACCATACAACATTCTTGAGAGGTGAGCACAGCGAAAGAGGCGTGAATTTTGACTAAGAGTGATCTGTGAAAAGCAGTACAGGGGAGTCGTTTCAATATACTGAACTGGTTGATGTTGGCTGGATCTTATTAAAACACTACCCGCTGGTTGCAAACTCCAGTTCGCCGTCTCTTCTCGTCATTTTGCCACAACATTACCAGCTATTACCTGTTGTTACCAGCTATTACCCCTCATTACCTGTCGTTACCAGCCGTGGCCCGTCGTTACCCCTCGTTACCGAGATATTACCCCTCATTACCTGTTGTTACCAGCCGTGGCCCGTCGTTACCTGCCGTGGCCCGTCGTTACCCCTCGTTACCGAGATATTACCCCTCATTACCTGTCGTTACCAGCCGTGGCCCGTCGTTACCTGCCGTGGCCCGTCGTTACCCCTCGTTACCGAGATATTACCCCTCATTACCTGTTGTTACCAGCCGTGGCCCGTCGTTACCTGCCGTGGACCGTCGTTACCAGCCGTGGCCCAGTCGTTACCCCTCGTTACCGAGATATTACCCCTCATTACCTGTCGTTACCAGCCGTGGCCCGTCGTTACCTGCCGTGGCCCGTCGTTACCTGCCGTGGCCCGTCGTTACCTGCCGTGGCCCCGTCGTGACCCCTCCGTTACCCCTCGTTACCGAGATATTACCCCTCGTTACCGAGATATTACCCCTCGTTACCAAGCTCAATCAAGCTGACCTCTTTCCTTTCCGTTCTCTTTTTTTCATCCGCCATTTCCCGGTCCGATAAATGACTGCATTGTTTATGGCTGAGATTTTAATCAGAACCCAGAAGGTCGTTCATTCACGAAGGCAACCACCAGATAAGTGCATGCGCTGGTCACATGCATCTCTGCTTGTGAAATAAGGCCATCTTACAACAGACACAAACAGATCGTCTGTTTCTAGGCTGTCAAGTGAGGGACTGCCTCCCTCATGACCCCAGACGTGTGCAGCAGTCTGCATCCAGACTCCAGCCGTCTTCATCTGTCTATGAACTTGTGCCATGTAAAGATCACACTCGAGTGCAGGGGTGGGATTGGGATGTAGGGGGATGGTGATCAGGGATTAATGAAGGAAACGGACAGAAGGCTAGAGTGACAGGCATCAGAAAAGTTTTTTGGTAAGCTATTGAGGTCAGGGAATGAGGGAAGTAGAGCAAACCTATGGTGGTTACATCTTGGAAATCCATGGGATTCTTTTGGGACAGCTGAATGTTTTTTTCATGAAAATCCATGAGCTAAAAACTACAGTGAAATCAGTGGATAGGTTCTTGCTTTGATTAGACAAACTGTTCACAGCTTTTGGCCGTGAATGTTTGCACAGCGCGTCGCCTCTGACTGGTACAAAGGAGCCGTTCTAATCCAAGTTTACAACATTATTTTTAGCCGTGCTAGCGGCATGGCTCTAGGGATGGCAATGTCGCGCCTTTCGGTCAATTGGTTGGTTGATCGCTTTGATCCCCTGACTTGTGCTCTGTTCCACCAGCAGGTTGACATTTCATGGCTTCAAGTGAAATGTCTCAACAGCTATTGGATGGATTGCTGTGTTGAATCTATTCAATTGGTGAATACGTTCAAGTCCACCTCAAGATGAAGTGTTATTGCTTTGTTGACTTTTCAACTGGCGAAAAATCTGGTAAAAGTT
>NC_136644.1:754406-769406 GCF_949748355.1 Melanostigma gelatinosum
GGCGACCGCGATGCTGATGTGGCCCGGAGTGGAAATGAGTTTGAGACCGCTGCTGTAAAGGCTGGTCCTTGTAGTGTAATGGTGAAACTAATTTGGGAATCGGGTAAAAACATGTCCATCAGTGGAGATAAAGGTTAGAAATGTGGTGGCTACATAATGCATGCATAGAAAATACACAGAGCACAAATTGCTTCATTAATTATCTATAAATGGATCATGAACTATGTATAAACCCTTTATCAAGGCAACCCTACTGATCAGAGCGCTGCCATAGCCAGTAGTAGCACACGGTGCTGTTTTTATAAGTGGAACATGATGCCAATTGGTTCATAGAGTCTCAGCCTCTGGGACTCTTCTCATCTCCTTTACAGTGATGAACAACAGAACCTTTGCCGCGCCAAAGCATGTTTCTAAAGAGTGGGGAAAAACAGGTGAAATGGTGAATCAGAAAAATGAAATACAATACGGTGCAGAGTTTTGGACAGAGGAGTGTGGAGTGCATTTATCCTAACCCTGCGAGGCAGCCGGGATGAGCAGGCTGCTATATTTGGAGCGAGCGCGAGCACCTAAAGGCTAAATACAAATTATGTTTCAGACAGACCTGATGTGCAAGAGGAAAAATAGCTTGGCTTCGTTTGCTAAGTTGCAAACAAAGAACAAAAAAGAGCAGGTTATAGTGGTCGTCGTTTACCTGAGAGACAGTCGGCATGCAGCATGATGGAGGATGGGGGTTAAGATGGAAATGACTTCTCTACTCAATGTGTGCATCGAATCCATCCTGGACTCCTACAGCTCATAGAATATTCATGTTACGTGGGAGCTTGGAAAGCGTCCTGCCGTCATCTCTAAGAATCTCATTTCATGCTGGAAACTACATTTCCAACATATATCAATATCATTCATGTGCCAAATGAAGCTTCGCTTAATATATTACAATACTTTCTCTTCTCTTGCACACAAGCTTGTGTGCGTGACTTCTCCAACTGCAGAATCTTGACCTCGGTGTTGACCTCCCACCTCTCCCCCTGTCTTTATGTCGAGTATTGATCCACAAGCAAGCGCGTATAGATACTCGACACGTCCTTTATAGAACAGAATGGACTTCAAACCTCGTGAAAAAGACGAGGCGTGGGTTGTGCGTTTCACCTTTGGAGCTATTCGGGAGGGAAGCCATCGTGCTCGAGCAGAACTCCGATGTTGAGCAAATGGAAACTAAAAGATGTCCTTTAGAAGATGAGATGATCTATCTTTAATTTCCTCTCCATACACTCAGAGCATGTATGAAACCATGAACGGCGTTCAGTTGTTGTGTGTGAAGAGGTAAGGACTAGAAACGTGAAGTGTGCTTGTGTTGTGACCTTTACTTATATGAGCATCAGATACAAAAGGATTCTGAGGGGACTTTAGAGAAAGGCGAAAAAGAAAGAAAAAGGGCAACAGCAGTTTAAAATGTGTCCAATTCAATGTTTGTTTATTTGAATAGTTAGTCACATATTTACAGACAGTGTTTAGCGTTAGAAAAGGTAAGGTGGACCTTTTCAAAGTGGGTTTTGGAGAAGGAGTCAGCAATGATAGATTACATTCGCTTACAAAGTAAAAACAATACAACAAAACAAAAAGTCAGTTTCTGAAAGTCTTTAAAAAAGATAAGAAAAACGTTGATGAGCAGAATGAAAGGGCAGACTGATGGTGCCCTGCTCTAGTCTCTGTACTGGACCAGACCGAAGTCGTAGGGTCCCAATGAGCCTTCACACTGATACTCACAGAGGAAGGTAGCTTTGGACGGCAGGGTCCCCCTATCATACCCTTTCCTCTCTAGCGTGCTGGAGCTGTACTGCTGCTGTTGCTGATGGAGGTGATGGTGAAGGCTGTGGTGTGACTGTGACCTTTGACCCTCCTTGCCAAAGGTGGAGAATGAGCTATCGTTGAACGAGGCGGCGGTGGAGGTCACGGTCAGGTGGTCGGAGAGGTTGACGGCGGAAGGTACCTCAGTGTCGGGCAGGGTGGCGTCCATGCCGGGCACGTGGAGGTTGCTGCGGTAGTCCGGCCCCTGGCGCCCGTCGGACGGCACAAAGGACGGCATCCAGCAGCGGTCGGAGTGGCCCAGGGCCTTGCACTCCTCCGTGCAGTTGGAGAACAGGTCGGCGCCTGCAGGACACAAAGGTGGGGATGTGAAAGGAAGATTACAGAGATGCAAGATGGAAAAACGAAGAGGAGGCACAAGAGAAGAGGTGCGGATATTTGGAGTGGATAGGCAAGATGGAGGAGATGAGAGAAAGAAACCAGAAGGTTTGTAATCATTTGCCAATGTCGCAAGCAGAAAAGGTGCAGCAAAAGCTCTTCATCAAAGAGACAAGGCCAACATTGATGAAGCGAATTGTTTGCTTTCCTCTTCACCTCATTCATTCCCAATGAAATGTGCAATCGCAGTGATGCGGTGTCGTGAAAACCTTCAGTCTGTCTCCACGGCAACATCTTCAGACTCTCAATGGATTCCCAAACACAAAGAGGCAAAACGTGAATCCATACTCCATCAGCCTCACGCACAATTAAAACACAATTACCTTAAAAACCAACAAAACACTCACTGGCTGCTGCATATTACTCTCATGTCAGTCATCCCTACAAAGTGACAAAGTGTGTAATTGACATAAAGATACTGCCAAAAACAAAATATCAACATAAAAAAGGTTAAATTAACATCTGAAATGATGTAATAGAATAACACACGCGATCTGCATGAGACGGCGCGGCGATGTTAATGACTTCCTCTTAGAGAATAAAGAGGAGCGCGGGGACGGGGGAAGAAGAGGACGGAGCCATTATGAAAGGAACAAGAGACATGAACAGAGTCGTCATTATGAAGAGTCTCTGCAGCCGCTCTCTACTCGTGTGCTGATTGGATTTGTAGTTTTCCCGGATTTCTAGTTAAGCGCCATGTGATCAAAGGAGGAGACGAGCAGTTTCAGGTGATACGAGGAAAGCGATGCATCAGCAAGAGGCAGAAGAAAGAGAGGAAGAGAAGACAAAGACAGACGACCTGTGATCCCTGAGGCCGAGAAGGCTTCAGATCACAGGGTCCACTTCCACAAATCTATTCTCCTGATCAGCCCACCGATAACACCACTGCTCCTCTAGTACTACCAGCAGAGAGAGAGAGACACACACACACACACACACACACACACACACTGTATTGTAAGCATATACATATCAACACTCGGCTAAAGAGTAAGTCGTATTGAAAGTTATAATTACAATAAATCAATACAGCCATCCCAATAAAGTAAGATGACTGAATACTGTCTGCCCTGAAGGCAGGAAGTCATCGTTGTGATTCACTGGTTCTATCCAATCACACGCTGACCTCACTGAACCCGTCTTTGTGTTGACCTCCGACCCGATCTGCCACAACACAGGACGGTGAAGAGCTGGGTCTGTTCTGTGAGGCCTTCACACACCGGGGCCCTTTCCTGTGCGATGAATTGACACGTGAATAAATTCAACACACATATTACGCAATAATATCGGGTTAACTTTCCTGAGTTTTCAAAATGCTAATAAAGGCATCAAGTAATTACATGTGGACGTATTCAGTGAAGAAGAACACAGAAGCTCTGTGAGAGCGAGCTATATTCCGTTCTTACCTTTCACAATAAAATATAAAAAAATAAAATAGCTTACAGTTGCTTCAGAGTGCCCCCCCCCCCAGGCTCTGAAACAAAAAGTGCACTCTTGAAACTAATTATTGAAGACCACAAATATGCTGAATGTAGTTTTCAACATGTCCGACCACAACGTTTGAGAAGACTTTTAAATATAATTCAGCATCAGAACAGCCACCTCCTGAAGCAAAGCTTTGAATTGATCCATGAACATGTGAATGTCATGTATGAACAGCAGCACTGGCAACACATTGTCTGAGAGCTACCGCGGCGGCTCTGTTTTGTGTTGGTCTCATTGTGTGCATGTAATCGTGCTGCTCATTCAGGCCTCACGGGGAGCGAGACGGGCAACAAAGACCAGAGAGCCAGAGGAGACACAGCGAGGGCCACAGACGGGGGAGTCGCAGCTTTCACCGACAGACAGCAGGCAGCAGGCAGCAGCAGGAAGGAGAGGGAGACCCGGGCAATGGCAGATGGACAGTGGAAGACCTGGACCTCACAGAGGGGCACGGCTGAGCGTTAGAGGCGGTAGAAGGTACCGGAAGTACCGGAAATGAAAAGAATCTCTCCACGTTAACATCAGCTTTCATGTATTTTAAGTTGTAGCAGCATCACATCGAACTCGCAGGGTCGTGTGGGGCTGCAGGCTGTTCCGGTTTAATAATGACGAAGAAGAAATCTGTGATCACGCTGAGAACAAAAGCAAAAGTCATCTGCAGAGATGTGGACGTCCGTAAATGCTCACTGAGATTCGCCCTCTGATTTATCCCTGGAACTGTGTTTGTATCGTCTTTAGATGCTGGGGGCCGATAAATCAAAGTGTTTCTGTGAATCCCCACTTCACAGTTAGCCTTCAGCCTTTTAATGGACTTCTGGCAAATAAAATTCCTCCTCGGACACACGAGGGTGTAGACCTGACGCCCTCCGGTCGTCTCCGTGCTGTTATACCGGTGAGGCGGCTTCTAAATGTACAAACAAATCATGTGCAAGACTGAAGCACACGCAAAACCAAGCGCACACGCAGCATGCAGGAAGCAACTATGCATACTAATAAAGAGAGTAAACGTGGAAGGATTAAGAGAAAGATCTGTTTGTTCCGTACTCCTTATATCTCAGTATATTAATAAGCAGGCACATATTGTACTCTGGAGATGCTGTATAAATATAGTCTGCAGCGTTCACCGTCAATCAGGCTCGGAGAAGCTCTTGTCACTGGCTTCCAAACTGCTCGGTGATTTTTATCACTCTTAAAAAACAGCGACGTCAACACATATGTTTGCAAACACACACTTAAAAATACTCTTAACACCGAGATATGTAAATGTAGCAAGTAAACAGACAGACGGGCCGTGTGCACATGACACCCAGTGGCTGTTGATTCCCGTGAAGCACTTCCTCTTCCTCTTCCTCTTCCTCTTCCTCGGGCAGAAAGCAACAACAACCAAAGCAGTGACTGGCAATGACAGGCGCTGCCGACAGGCCCTGCCAGCAGCCCCGTACCTCATCAGACAGGAAGAACACACACACACACACACACACACACACACACACACACACACACACACACACACACACACACACACACACACACAGGGAGACGTAAACGGCGCTACACAATGCAAACACAATCTACTTGCTAATAAGCAATCAGTACTTCTGTTCGTTTTACCCCATTACATCTCAGAGTGTTTCCCAAATCCCACGTCGTTGTGATTTGACTAATTGCATTGCCTGACATACATCCAGCAACTGGGAGTGGAGGAACTGAAGGAAAACAAATCCAGAGAAAGCAAGAGTCCCCCTGTCTCGATTAGTCCCCCTGTCTCGATTAGTCCCCCTGTCTCGATTAGTCCCGTGTCTCGATTAGTCCCTCTGTCTCGATTAGTCCCTCTCTGTCTCGATTAGTCCCCCTGTCTCGATTAGTCCCCCTGTCTCGATTAGTCCCTCTGTCTCGATTAGTCCCCGTCTCGATTAGTCCCCCTGTCTCGATTAGTCCCCCTGTCTCGATTAGTCCCTCTGTCTCGATTAGTCCCTCTCTGTCTCGATTAGTCCCCATCTCGATTAGTCCCTCTGTCTCGATTAGTCCCTCTCTGTCTCGATTAGTCCCTCTGTCTCGATTAGTCCCTCTCTGTCTCGATTAGTCCCTCTCTGTCTCGATTAGTCCCTCTCTGTCTCGATTAGTCCCTCTCTGTCTCGATTAGTCCCCGTCTCGATTAGTCCCTCTCTGTCTAGATTAGTCCCCGTCTCGATTAGTCCCTCTGTCTCGATTAGTCCCCGTCTCGATTAGTCCCCCTGTCTCGATTAGTCCCTCTGTCTCGATTAGTCCCTCTCTGTCTCGATTAATCCCCCTGTCTCGATTAGTCCCTCTGTCTCGATTAGTCCCTCTCTGTCTCGATTAGTCCCTCTCTGTCTCGATTAGTCCCTCTGTCTCGATTAGTCCCTCTGTCTCGATTAGTCCCCATCTCGATTAGTCCCTCTGTCTCGATTAGTCCCCGTCTCGATTAGTCCCCCTGTCTCGATTAGTCCCCCTGTCTCGATTAGTCCCCCTGTCTCGATTAGTCCCTCTGTCTCGATTAGTCCCCGTCTCGATTAGTCCCCCTGTCTCGATTAGTCCCTCTGTCTCGATTAGTCCCTCTGTCTCGATTAGTCCCTCTCTGTCTCGATTAGTCCCCATCTCGATTAGTCCCCCTGTCTCGATTAGTCCCCCTGTCTCGATTAGTCCCCCTGTCTCGATTAGTCCCTCTGTCTCGATTAGTCCCTCTGTCTCGATTAGTCCCTCTGTCTCGATTAGTCCCCGTCTCGATTAGTCCCTCTGTCTCGATTAGTCCCTCTGTCTCGATTAGTCCCTCTCTGTCTCGATTAGTCCCCGTCTCGATTAGTCCCCCTGTCTCGATTAGTCCCCCTGTCTCGATTAGTCCCCCTGTCTCGATTAGTCCCTCTGTCTCGATTAGTCCCTCTCTGTCTCGATTAGTCCCCATCTCGATTAGTCCCTCTGTCTCGATTAGTCCCCGTCTCGATTAGTCCCCCTGTCTCGATTAGTCCCTCTGTCTCGATTAGTCCCCATCTCGATTAGTCCCTCTGTCTCGATTAGTCCCCGTCTCGATTAGTCCCCGTCTCGATTAGTCCCTCTGTCTCGATTAGTCCCTCTCTGTCTCGATTAGTCCCCGTCTCGATTAGTCCCTCTCTGTCTCGATTAGTCCCCATCTCGATTAGTCCCTCTGTCTCGATTAGTCCCCGTCTCGATTAGTCCCCCTGTCTCGATTAGTCCCTCTGTCTCGATTAGTCCCTCTGTCTCGATTAGTCCCTCTCTGTCTCGATTAGTCCCCCTGTCTCGATTAGTCCCTCTGTCTCGATTAGTCCCTCTCTGTCTCGATTAGTCCCTCTCTGTCTCGATTAGTCCCTCTGTCTCGATTAGTCCCTCTCTGTCTCGATTAGTCCCCATCTCGATTAGTCCCCATCTCGATTAGTCCCTCTGTCTCGATTAGTCCCTCTCTGTCTCGATTAGTCCCTCTGTCTCGATTAGTCCCTCTCTGTCTCGATTAGTCCCCATCTCGATTAGTCCCTCTGTCTCGATTAGTCCCCGTCTCGATTAGTCCCCCTGTCTCGATTAGTCCCCCTGTCTCGATTAGTCCCCGTCTCGATTAGTCCCCGTCTCGATTAGTCCCTCTGTGTCTCTTTTTCTTTATTTTCACACTTTTAATCCTCTCTGCCCATTTCGTCCTCTCTCTTCATCTCTTTTTCTCTCTCTAAAGAAAAGAGAACGATTCACAAAGCCGTCCTCGTCCCCCAGGTAGAGGGTGTCTTCAATCCCTGCCTCTGCTTTTCATCTTGTCCTCCACTGTTCCGGAGAGAATACAGACACAAAATGTCAATATTTGGACAGCAGCTCGGGACGGCAGGGGAGTACCACAGCGTCCTCGGGCCTCCCAGGGCCCAAACAGGGAGCGATGGCTCCCACCATGTCCAGTGGTGACAGTCTTTGAGAGGCAGCTACCATCTTCCATGTTCATTAAACTGACTGAGATGGCCGTTTGGCCTGATTAGACCTGATGACTCTTTGATTAATAATGCCTCTCGTTCATCACTTAGTCCTGACCCGACTTTGTCTTCGACATTCACTGAGACTTTACCGTGAAAGGATAATTCTGGTTTACGACAACCACGGTGTCATTTCCTGAGTTCTGGTCATCATTCGTATCTTTTCTTATCGGATTCTTCTCACCAGAGTGATTGTGAACTACGTCAGACGGGCAATAAATGAGTCAGACCGGTGAATGGAGCCAACGCGTTGATCAGATTAACGAAACCATATCGTTGACTTCCTTACAGACAGGCCAGTGCTGTCGGGATCAGCTGGTAAGCTATATTAGAGCACCGTGTGTTAGACCACACCTGCCTCTTCCACATCAACTCGACACTCGATGTGTTTACTCGTGTTAGCTTGCTAGTTGCAACAGCGGCGCACACAGATCAAACGGATCCTTTTGCGCGGACAGGGTTGTGAGCCGGTGATCTAAATCACTTTCTAAACTACAGGTGAGTGCAGCCAGAATGTTGAGGACTGTTCATCACTTAGTAGGGAAACTGCTGTTGTCTCTTCCAAAGACATGTTGGCTAACGTGGGTCTTTGGGTAAAAGTTGTTGTTTGACTACTTGTGCCTCTTGCCCGGTCATACTTCTTTGTAGTCACATGACTGCATGCCCACATCTCAGCACCATGTTAAAAGGAATTCACCACCAATCCACGCGCTTGTTTATTCATGTGTTCAGGTTGTTCCCCTTTAGGAGGCGGTGTAATGAAAGCTGCTGCGCGTCAGATTAAACACCTGAGGTTAATTTGAGCATTGTCAACAGATATGGTGAGATTGTGTTTTTCTGTAGGAATGTCGGCGTCGCAGCATCGATGGAGCAGAAGTTCACTGACGGCTGAATCTCTGAGCAGAAAGGACGCGCGTGTATAACTCAGAGAGCAGGTCCATGAGTCCCATGACTAGAAGGTCTATCACCTAAATATCCACGGCCTGTCTTACACAAGAAGAGTGCATCTTTTTCACTTTTTGATCTTCAGTTTTTCACCTGATTTGAGTCCCCTGTGCCGTCCTTTCATCCTTTTCATTGGTGGGAACACTCTGTGCTGTTCAGCTCATTCAGGAAGAACAGCCTTTTCATACCCAGCGCACATTCATCAAGACACTCTGCAAGATGTTTCAGCTGATCAGCACATTACCGGCTCTGATTGTGGGTCTGATTCATTTGCACACATCCTCTCAGTGATTCTGGAATCCACTCCTCCACACATCTGTATGACGTGATGATAAGAAAGGCACGTTGCAGGAAGTAGACGAGTCAATCCGTTAATCACGTTGATTCATCTCGTCTTTTCTCTGCTGTGACTCTTATTGATATTCAACAAGAGACTCGGCTTAGAAGAAGAAGTGACCAGCAGCTTCAGAAGTGAAGCTGCTGGTTTTGAATACTTGAGCGCACATACTGTACTTTCTGTTCACAGCTTTTACACGTCAGGTGTTTACTCTCCTTACTCCTTATTGAATGCTTTAAGTTTAGAGGAACATATCATGACCAGAAGTAGCATGTTCTGTGCTTGTTAGCATACATCTGGGTATCTGGAGTGACTACCAATCCACAAACTGGCAATTAAGACAACCCAGTAAGTTCACACAAACATGTGATTCAACCAGCCATTCAGATACAGCCACCCACCTGTTCACCCACGAGAAGCATCTTTGCAAAGGTGCAGCGTATGAGACGGTAAGAGCTGAGATTCTGTGTGAAGGGGCTTAAAGCACAGAGAATGTTCAGACAGACGGGATGAACATTACAGCATGTAAACATGTTTTATGTTGAATGGAGTCACTTTCAGCCAGTAATGCATTTAAACTATTTTAACAGGCAAAAGAATTGATCCAGAAATGTAAAATGAAGAATGCAAATAGCTCCTTGCAGCCGGAGTCTAATGTGCCTCTTTACAGCAGAACTCAATAAGTTCTCCTGCATTAAAGGTGTTCTGCTCGGTGACCTTTCTGTGCTGCTCCTTTGTCACCATTTAAGCAACATTGTTGTATTTTTAAGCATTCGGCCTTTTTCCAACGTATTGCGGTTCGTCGTGAGCATGGTGTCTTTATTTCTCTTCGTCGAGAGCTTTTCATATCAACCTGCCGTTGGTGGATCTCAGACTGAGGATCACGGCTTCCAGTGCTGTCGGTGTCTCGGGCCTGAGAGGAGGGTGTTTCAGAACGCTGTCTGCTAAATTCATCTGACAGCTCCCTGACACGGGGAACTGCAACACGGTGCATGCCGCTAATTCATAATCAGACATCTAATACACCGTTGCCACAGTGATTTAATTGTCCCATTTGTCACGGCTGCTGTTCTCACCAAAACAAACGTCATGATAATGATCGTTTCCAGTCTCCCACCCGTCACGCAGCCTTCCACAGCTGATTGAACGTTTCTGAGATGCCAATATTTTTTCATGATGAATATTTAATCCTCTCTTATCTCTCGCCTTTTTTATTTTTCTTGCTCACGCTTGCCGCTATCTTCTATTAAGATAATGAGGGAAATAATGAGGGGAAATGGTGTCTAATCTGAATCAAGCAACCTAAAAAAAAGGGAGTGTGTGGGGGGGTGGGGGGGGGTGTGGCTGTCAATCAATAGCGCGTTGGCTCCTGGCACAGCGGTGCCTCACTGCAGGCACGATGCCTTCAGAAAAGCCATTTGCCCACTTTTGAAAGGTGCCCGGTGATATCCAGCCTCAAGGCAGTGCCCCTTTGATTTAAAAGCACGTCAGGAGACTTATTTGCTAAAGTGTCAGACAAGCGGCCGAGCGGGAAGCTACGGCAGGTGTAGTTGATGATATGCCAACTGGAAATGGTTTCCCCTTGATTTGAAATATTCTGAGGTGCACCAAAAGGGAGAGTGTGGCTGCGCGGTCCCGTGAGGGAACCTTGCCGCTAACCCTCCTTTGATAATTGCTATGCAAAGGTTCTAGAAATGAATTACTGATCAGCCGAGTGTTGCGGAGAGCCGGCGTGTTTGGGAGACAGAATGAAGGATGAGAATGTGTGTGTGTGTGTGTGTGTGTGCGCGCACATGGATTTGCTTGCTTCAGCACACATCGCTACAAAAGTGCATAACAAATGCACGTGGTCTATCCATAGTCTTGGCTCAAGCGGATTCCTTTTTGCTCTCTACCGTCTTTATGCTAAAGTGAAGAACATGCACTCAGCATTGAAGTCCTGTAAGCGTAGCAACAGACCGTAGCATACACCGATGAGACAACCAATCACAGTCCCATCCCGATGTAATGGAAGTCTCACATATACATAGAGAGAAAGGAGCAATGGCTAGTGGCAATATACCGCTGCATAGCTACCACTCCTCTTAACCTGGATCTCATTCAAGCCTTCCAGAGCTCAAAGGAAAACTCCTTTTCAATACAGATATCATCCCCTCGCCTTGTTTTCTCCTCCGCAAAACACACAAGCGGATTACATACAGGTATCATATATCTGCCTACATATTAAATCATACAATGGTATACCTTCTCACACACACACACACACACACACTCTCTCTCTCCATCTGGTTTTGTTGTTTACCGAAGTCTGTGAAACCCAAGTGTCCCTCTTTCCAAATACCAGTCGTGTGATATGACCTCCCATGGAGTGGTAAGCTGTTCTCTTCTAAATTCAACATGAGGAACAAATGTTGATTTCCTTGTCGAGAGTACAGAACCAACTCCACTCCCAGGCCAGTGCCAAATGAGCACGCTCGGAGCCAGATAGAGCTGAGGAAACGTGTTATTTGTTCATTAATGTGGTCCTTTAACTGTGCAAGCAAAGCAGCAAGAGGGAATTCAACACATTGCATTTTAAAATACAGTCGCAGGCCAGAACATCTCGTCATCATGTATGTTTGACATACGATTTACTTCTTAAAACCGTGTATTCTTGACATCTTCCAGGTGTGAGTTTCAGTCTTGCACAGATACACCTCCCCAGCCTGTTTGTTCTGCGGGGGCAGGCAGTGACACTGCTGCAGATGGACTCTTTTTTGCCTCCGTTTATTAATAATACCAAACACTGTGGAGCCTGATGAAGACCATTCACGATCCTACACCCATCTAATCGGCTCTATTTGTATTCCCTGCACTGATGTATTTGGCAGGCTCCGGTCTAGACAGGGGTCTTACATGAGCCGAGTCCCTCAGAAGGAAAGGGCAATTCAATATGAAATGAGATTTTGTTGCTCCACATTTTGTCTGACTCCACTTTGATCAATAAACGGGTACTAGCCTAATGGCATTTTAGAGAGAACAAGGCGAGTCTTAGGATAAAAACTAAAGTCTTGTCTAAGAAATGACTGCACTGTAAAATGTAGAAGAGTCAGTAAATGTACCTGAAGTGAAGAGAACATTTTCCCTAATTCCAACGTTTCCTGTTTGCCTTAACTCGTGCCAAAGCTTTGGCCACAAAACCAAGAGATCCAAAGCTGCTAACGTCCTCGATCAGCTGCAACTATAACCAACAAAGGCAGTACAACAGACCAACTGCAAGGCTGGTTGAAATGCATTTCATTTCATCAATTTATCTCTCATGCCTTTTCCTCGCAGTGAACCTATTGATTTGAGTCACTAAAGCACGATAGACCTTAAACTGCCTCTGCGGTGAGTCGCTGTTCTTTCAGCACCACTTGGCGTTAGAAGGAGAACAGCGAGATGCAGAGAAAACAGAAATGTCCCCAAATGTTCTTCCCTTTCACCCGGGTGTGAAATACAATCAACACCTGAGGGCCCTGCTCACGCCGGCCAGCCAGCATCACCGGAGCCTGGGCCTGTGCACACTCTCAACTTAAGGAAATGAAAAGTCACCGGTCCGCACCAACAATTCAGCATTATCACATTCACATTCGCAAGCACTCACTATGGAAGAAGCGGAGGGGAGGGGAGGGTGTGTGAGCCCTGAAATGACAGTGTAATTACCTGGTGTGTGTGTGTGTGTGTGTGTTGGAATGGGGGCGGGACTTACCGGCCGAATGACCCCGGTTGGTGGCATCGTGGTCACTGTCGCCTTGTTCGCTGTCACCGTGACCGCTGTCTTTGGAGCTGACGATGTCTGCCTCTTGGAATGCCGAACTGTAAGAGGCAGGAGGTGAGAGTGCAGACAGTCAGAGGAGAGAGACGGAGAGGTCAGAGAGAGAGGTCCACATACAATATTGAGAAAGGGAAGACGGAGAGGAGACGGGGGATTAGATGAGGGGGCAGAGAAAAGGAGAATCAGACATCAACACCACGTTAATACAGTCACGGCCCGGCAGGCAAAATTGGATGTTACACATGGCATGTAATGAAATCCAGCATTAGAGCTGTAATAGGCAATACTATGTCAGTTATGGGAGTGATGCCAAATTGTTATGGATACGTTGGGAACCATGTAGCCTCTCAAAGCCACAATTATCGATGCAGAATATACGAGGCTCACACGGATGGATGTAATATTCACTTTTATAGACATGTGAATAACCTTGGTGCCATGAGGTCCTCTGGTGGTGGCTGGTGTCTGCCTCACTATGCACATTGGTAATTCTATGGTGTGTGTGTGTGTGTGTGTGTGCTTTTGACTACCTGTTGACACGTCTTGGTCTGTCCACCAGATAGCTGAGTTCTGCTCGTTGGTGTTTTGTCTAGAAAACCCAGAGAAACACATTTGATCACGTCTAATGCCAAGTAGGCACATTAATCAATACACAAGGAGGTTCACGCTGGATAAGAGGAACATAACGGTCAACATTCATTGGTTGTCAACATGTAACCGCAGCAGAAGAAGCTAGGGCCGCGCGAGGCGGGGGGAACCGACAGTGTTCTAGGTGAGTGAGTGGGCGAGAGGAGACGAGATAGTGTGTTAGGGAGGCGATTGAATGCGTAAATGATTGAGCTGCGCGATGCTGAAACTGAACAACCTTTGTTCACGGTGCTGCTGTGGCGGGTCGTGCACGGAATACTTAACGCACAGGAAAGACAAGGCTGAGACTGGCTGTCTGGCTCCACTCCAGCCACACAATCAACAGAAAGCCCGAACTCCACAGCTGAACACAAAACAGGCCCGCTACCTTACTCGCCTCCTCCCTTCTCCTAGTGAAACGTGATCCTCTACAATAAGGACACATCAACTAAATGTTGCTGTGCTTAAGAAGGCTGCTGGTGTAACCAAACAGTCAATATTTCACACAGAAATGCTCTCTTGGTGGGATTTTCTGACACACTTAAGCATTGTGTGTGTTTCGCCTTCGCTAAATGTATAATTTGGACTATAAGAGCTGCACATTCCTTTGGGGGAACCCAAATATGCAAAGGCTGCTGATTGCCCATTTTGAATTCATTTTTCAACAAGAACAGCATATCTTAATATCAGTTAAATCAAAACTGCTCCAAACAAATAATAAAGAACATTTTAAAACAGCTTTTTCCAACTTCGTGGTTTGACTGGAAAATGTATTTTATACCCCAAATAATGTTGTCTCACAACGATTGCACACGATCTAAAGGTTGATCTGATAGCAGTCTATTGCGAATAACACTAAAAGGCCACATGAGATTCAACAATTGACATGTCCAATCAGCATTACGCCCGACAATGACTGGAGGCCACTGAGCAGAACAGCCAAGTCAATAGCAGATACCACTTCCATCCTCTCGGGACTTTTGTTGCGCGTGACCTGAGTGAATAGCAGGTCGACATGAAGCAGACGCAGCTGTAGATTTCTGGGGGATCTTTAAAATGAGGTTAACCCTTCAAATCGCGGTTTTGTGACAGCAGCTGATTCTGGCTTTTCTTACCTCGTTAGAGAGGATGCTGCCATTGGATATGATGTCCGGTTGTTGGTCACTGTAACCCGTGACTATGGCGCCGCAGGGGTTGATGTGATCCGCGTCAGTGCTGCGGGAGGGGCTGCACGGTTTGAGGAACATCAGATCCGTTTTGGCGGACTCCGGTGTCAGACACACCTGGTAGCAGTAGGAGTTCTGGTTCTGGTGGTGGTGGGAGCCGAAGCCCCCCCCCACGCCGCCCACACCAGACTCCTCTACGGGCACCTGCCCCACGGGCCCGACCCCTGACGTCACGTTGGTGCTCTGAACTAACATGATGTCAGATTTACTCAGCTTCTTCTGTTTCCGTCCTCGAGCGTGCCTGCTACAGCACGAGCCGCAGCACAGGCAGCACTCACCGGCCAGCAGGCAAGTGTACAGGTTGAGCTTCTTGTCCTTTTGGCAGCGCACGGCCAGCACGATCATAGCCAGGAGGAAGATGAAAGA
>NC_136644.1:774406-896906 GCF_949748355.1 Melanostigma gelatinosum
GTCTCTAATTCTATGCAACAGACAGAGAGCAACAATATCGGCCGTAATGCAAAGCGACGTGGCCATTGTGCAGAGGATTAAACAGCGAGCGACTCGCGATTCTGCATCTCGCGATACAAGTCAGAAGAAAGAAAGCGGAGACGTTGGATGGATCTGCAGCTCATGTCTGAGCCGCCGCTGTGTGACTGAATCGAGCTGACACTGAAGTGGGATCTCCGAGCAGAGCGCACAGCAGCTCCCCTCTCTGTCCGTGTCTCCGTGTTACAGAGACCAACGTCGCCCCCTCGCGTCTACCCGCTTTCTTTCTTTTTTTATTTAATTCCTGAAGATGAAGAGGCTTGAGAGCTGCTTATTTCATGTTGCAAAGAGCTGAAAAGCACACAACACATTCCATTGGTTTGTTTTCCGTGTTTGTTTCGGTCATTCATGTCCACTGATGCACTAAATTGCTTCTGAATGCTTTCTTCACCACCGTGGACCTGTCATTAAATATTATACTACTGAAGCGTATTATTATTATTACTGGCACATCAATGTGTACGTGTAATTGTAATTGTCTATTTTTAAAGTGATCATGTGTTTTGTATGTAATCCTAACATCCAATGTACTGGATCAGGGAACCAGATCAGTACGACCAGCCCTGAAATGTAATAGAAATAATTAGTGCAATAAAATGGAAATACTCATTAAGTACTGTACTTGGAAAACTCTACTTCGTTTCTTTCCATGACTTTCTGTGTATATTGTTCCTTGAAATCTGCTTATTGTCACGATGTGATCGGGCTGTGATGTAGAATCCCTGGTGCCATCCAACGCATCCGTCACCAGACACTTTCATCTCATACGTTTCCACTTTAGTGTTGGAGGAGAAATACTAATTGTCTACATTTCCTTTTCATTTATCTTTACATTTTAAGATTGTGTTGCCGAAAAGAAGTTTCATTGAAAGATGTTGACTTTTGAGAAATCCAGTAGCTCACATCTTCTGTAACTGCAGAGTGTAAACTCGTCCTCGGGTCATGAAAATCACAAAATGATCAGAATAAATCACGTAGGTGTGGCCGGTGGCCTCACCTAATATCACAACCTTGAATTCTTCTGTTTATGGACACAATAACTGGTGTCAGAGGTCGGACTGAGGCAACGATGGAGCTGCTCACTGTTAGCTGAACTTGTTTGCTCGTTCATCTTAACATCGAGTTGTACTTGTTTTGGGGAAATCATTTTTCTTTTTGTTCACGTGTACGTGTGTTGCTGCACTCGCCCACAGAAGTCCTCAGTCACTGGCTGGTTGGACCTCCTGCTCAGATCGATCTCAGGTGGAGCTGCTTCGGTGTGACGTCACAGAACTCTTTGTACTGACTGCATTTTTTCACCGCAGACATGTTGAGTGAATATTAGGAAACGCAGGTGTTACTAACAACATTAACAATGTCTCAGTGACCGGAAGCAAGCACTGTGACATACGCAGCAGCAAAATGAAGTTTAGTCACAGTTCATTGAGTCACCTACAACGGTGCTTTTACTGGCACATGTGAAAATGGCCTCTAAGAATAATAACGGTGTAATATGTCCCATGTAGCGTAAGGGGCAAGTCAACCAACAACAGTCCCGAAAGGACATCCAATCAACCAACATGTGAAACATCTGTGCGGGTGTAGCACGGATGTGCAGCGCTTTCACTTGTTCTCAGTTATGTACAGAAAGATGTGTCAACAGATCGCCACTGAAACAGACACTAATATTAGCACATAACCCACCGTCCGATCACATGATCCATTTATAGCTGAAACACTTAAAGGGCCAGTATGTTGAATTTTGGGGGATTTGGTGGCAGAAATGGAATATCATATTCATAAATAGAATCCCCTGAAACGAAGGATCTTTGTGTTTTTGTTAGCTTCTGCCTCCATATTTACATCTTCACTGAGTCCGCTCCAACTACACAGCAGCACATCGGATAATATGTTCCAAAACGTTGAGCTGTTCCTTGAAAAGGCCTTTACATAGTGCAATATGTATTTCCATGTTGCAGAGTATATCTAATTCATGTTGACATCATAAATATAGTGTATATTCCACCCATGAAGGTTTTGGTGAGCTGCCTTTCGGTTGTTTTGTCATCACTGGTCATTCTCCTTTAACTGTTTCCACATCTATAATTAAGTAGCTCCCAACTGACAAATGATGTCATAACCTTGATGTCATAACCTGCCTTGATGTGAGGGGCGAAGCGACTAACGCTGGGTCTGTGAGTAAAAGCTCAGAAGGCCATTCAAATTTCATAATATGAACAAAAAGGCAATTAAGACATCATTAAGAGGGTTAGCACCCAACGGATGAACCTGGAGCCCATCGCAGTCCCTTCGATAGTCTGCTGCCCGGCCGCTGCTCAGAGACTGTGATATAACTGAGTTGTGGCCAATTGACAAACGAGTAAATGTGAGGTGTAGGTCGTCTCAATATGGCAACAGGAGTCTGTGTTCTTTGGATTTAATCACACAATCACTGCCCAGGAACACGAGTCCACGCCTGCTTGAACGTACTCTGGTGATCAGTCCTTAATGTGATGTTGGCTCACTGGAGCCTCAGCGCCGTGCATGCTGGGAAACTGTAAAAGAGAAGGAAATAGGTCAATAAACAAAGCATGTAAATGTGGACCCGGGTCAGTCCCTCTTATTGTTACAAGAATCAAGGTTGAGGAGAAAAGTGATCACACACCAAGTACTAACTGCTGTTCATAACTTGATTCTCAAACGGCTGTAAAGTCAATTGTACAAAGAGTGGGGATTCAGTTGTGCAATAAAAAGCACGATATATTCAACCTTTCACCTCAAATGGGTGCGATCAGCCTCATCAGCACCATTTGGGCTTCTGTAATTGCTTCAGCCTAGAAAGTACAGTGGCCTGTGAGCCGGACGAGGCCGTGGACTAAAGGGACGGCGGTGCCCTCAGCGACTGTGTGTGATCAGTGTCTGTCCCAGACAGCTGCAGGGCGACTCTCTGCCCTGATGGCCATTACTCAGGCTGATGGCCAGCCGGGGGAGTGGTGGGGAGAAAAAGCAAGGGCTGGTAGGAAAGTAGGAGGGAGAGAAGCGGCTCAAAGGAAGAAGGGGACAGTCGATAGGGCAGGATGAGCGAGAGAGCGCGAGGGAAGGCCGGCATGGATGGAGAAACAGGGGCCTCGGGAGGTGGAGGTGTTAAAGTGAGATGAGGGAGGTGGATACAGAGGGTGTGGAGGGATGACAGCAGTGAATGGCTCTGATGAGAAATGGAAGAGGAAGAAGAGAAGAAGATGAAGCTGGTGCTACGTTAGTCAATTGGTTTATTTTTACAGAGAAAATCCATCAGCATTTCTGTAAATACATCAGTAAGTGACAGCACGATCATTTTCAACTCTTGCATCTTGTCAGGATGCCAAATAACAGCTGCTGTCATCTAAAGCTGCTGTCATCTGAAGCAATGTAGAGCACAAACAATACAACACAAGATCTACGCCAGCATTACAGTGCAGACTCAAACGGGTGCAAGCAAGAGGGAACGACGTAGAGCATGATGTTCAGGACCATTAGCTCATCACGGAATGAAGGAGGCAACACGCATTCAAGACAAAGTTCAGCAGAAAAGCAGCATTTCTTTCATTCTTCCCGTCTTTCATTTGTGACCAGATCACAACAAGTATCAGCTCCGTGACAACGTATCAACGACTGCAGATGATTGATTTGTCTCACAGCAGCCGACTGCAAAGCTCTGAGAACTCAGCTGCAGAACCAGCACCTGGACGAGGAGAACGGTTGATCAGCACGAGCAACTTAATTCACTTTACATGCACATCGTTAATATCGACAAACTGATGAGCAGCTTTGGGACAGATTGATGCAACTGACATGTCTTTGTGATGCACGCATGTAAAAATGATTTATTGTCCATACAAACACTTTCTATGACAACCATGGTTATGCATTGTTAACATACTTATAATGCATAATAATCAGCTTATATCACTGTACAATTAAAGTATCATCACTCAAATATCCATACTGCGTTATAACGGTAATCATATCACATAATTACACATTTTCTGGTGACTTATAAGGTCAAATATCGTCATACTTTATAACTGCTACTTACTCACTGAGGATCATATTGTATTATAATTCCTTTAGCTGTCAGACATCATGATCTTTATGATCTCTTCATTATTATTCAAACGCATTATAATCTCTGTTGCATCATATTGTGCTTGTATGTTACTCTAAGAGATCATTGTTTGCTTTACGGAAAGAAAGGTTCAAATCTTTTGCTACAACACACGTAAAGTTGTTGAATTGCAAACTTTATTTGAGTGTTTTTATTACGGATCATAGACACAAAACAGAAGCAACACAACCGCATGAAAAGG
Organism: Melanostigma gelatinosum; assembly: GCF_949748355.1. Taxonomy (NCBI): domain Eukaryota; kingdom Metazoa; phylum Chordata; class Actinopteri; order Perciformes; family Zoarcidae; genus Melanostigma; species Melanostigma gelatinosum. The sequence goes on from NC_136644.1 coordinate 778,810, forward strand.
TTCTGTTTGTCATGACGATGATGATGAATTAGCAATTGACAACATGGACACAACACCTCATGTGGCTATTTGTGCTAATGATGATGACAACAGAGAATCTGGAGGAGGAAACTAAAGATCATCACTAATGCAACCAACAAGAACTACGCAATTAGAATATCGTCGGCATTATATAACTCCAGGCAAATGATGGTAGACAATCACCGTCTCCACATGCACACCCTGCTCACACTCTATAGGCTGCAAAGCCACAAAGCAGGAGATATTCTGAGGAGAACTGCTCCTTCAGCCATATGCTGTAATACCGTCACTCTAAAAACAGCTGAATAAGCAATCTGTATCTGCCTCAGCGTGGCCCTTGGCTCTGATGTGCTCTGCTCGGGGTCTGTGTGGTTATGCAGCGATTGCCTCCTTCCCGCCCTCCTCACTTGCTGCCTCCGTGCCTCGCAGCTTCGGCGCACAAAACTGCGTTCCTGAGTCTCCCCAGACATTAGACCAATCTATGTGCTCATATTCATTTTGGCTGGAACTGATCTTTTCTCTGTCTAATGCACTGGCCTTCCCCAGGGGTTAGGTGAGGCCCCATCATATTCCTCCCACTCGCTCTCTCTGTCTGGCTCTCTGATAAAATGAAAGATTTAATCTCGGGAAGACAGCACGGACACTTAAACAAATATGGTGGTCGATATCCGCGCAGGCATACAGTAGGATGCTGAACCTAAGGGGCTCAAAGGGACTCAGGGCTGCTGCTCTGGACTGATTGACAGCGAGACAGGGAGGTCCCTCTCATTGTCCGTCAGCGGGAATGCTTGGGAGATTCCGACAGAAGGATTGTCTCCATCAAATCCCTTCTAAACATGGATGATTCGTCTAAATGACCCACGAGGCCACCTGCCCAACCCGAACCCCCCCCATCAGAAAATAGATGTTTATGCTCAATATCCATCCAACCCTACTCATCCCCCACCGCAGCCTCATTCAATTCTGAAATTGTTTTGTTATGTGGTCGGCATAATAAGCTATGATCAATCTCCAGTGAGCGTGTGTGTGTGTGTGTGTGTGTGTGTGTGGCTATAAGGCCTATATCTGAGGCTGTCCATGTCATATCTGCTAAGCACTCCGTCTTAGCGGGAACAAGAAGAGAGAACAACAGATGTAACCTGATCCTCTTGCCGTTGTGCTGATTGAAGGCGTCGCGGTCTAATGGATGCAGTGATGGCGTTCTCCGTGAGCAGCAGCTTTTCTCTGCTTGTGTTGTTTTCATATTCAAAGCAGCCGCCGAAATACAAACGCCTTCAGCTTCAAACTGCTCTGCTGAATGTTTCCACCTTCCTTTGGGCTTCTTTGGAATGTTTGAGCACATATTTGTTAATTCGAGCAGTGTTGCATTTCGAAGTTCGTGACATTGGATTGGTTCTGCAAGAACGTCATGCTGTATATCCCCAAACCTCATAATCACCAAGGTACAGCTTGCTGCTTTGCTGTATCAAAGCCTCAAAACTCCTGGCAGTCAATTAGGGGCCGCTGTGCGTGTCAACGAAGCGAGGAGAGTTTGCTTGCTGATATTATGGCTAATTAGCTCAACTCAGCTCTCCCAAGACGGAGAGGGAGACACGAGGTATTGTTGCTTTCACTGGCGTTCCAGGCAGGATCTCTTAAGTCGTCGCTGTATAATCCCTCCTCAACACATCGCAACTGAAAAAGTGGATATTGTTTGACTGCCGAGACTTGGATGTCTTTTGGAGACAGAGGCAAGCTGAGATGATTGAATTCAATAGTTTCCCGGCATACTTTCTCTGTTTCAGGATTCTTAAGAAGCAGTAAATACAGAATTGAATCCCCTGGAACTGCAATGGGTTTATTGAAAGACCTGTTTCCATGAAGCCAGTTCCCTGATGATTGTCTGGTATCTACAGGAGCCTGAATGTTCATGAGAAACGTTTCTAGCGGGTCATTTTAAATGAGTGCAGGTGCAGACAGGACAGACGGGTATCGCTGCTGCATCACTGCGGTGGGATGAAAGGAGAGATCTGGTTGTGTGAACCCAAAGTGAAAATAGTCCCAGTCGAGTAAAACGGATCATCAACAACATGTGTGCTCTCCAATGACACGCACTGATCTCTGCTGCACCAATGTCTCCAAGCTGCAGCGTCACATGTCACTAAATGGGTTTCTAATGTTAGCTGCAGCTTAATATCTCAAATGTGCCAATCGTGGGGTCAAAAATGTAGTCGGGCCTAAAGAAATGTAATAATCCACCAACAGAAGGTAAAGTGGGGGTTGTTGCATGAACACGTTTGGTTTCGTGTCTGTATGTAAACATGAAGGTCTCCATCTGTCATGGTCTTGGGTTTTTAGTGTAGTTTGTTCTGTTATTTTATTTTTGAAGTTCACGATCAGGTTTGATCTTACTTCCTGTTTCTGTGAGTTTTGATTCTCTGGCCTGTTCGGGTCAGTTTCACCCTCATGAGTCCTGCACTTACCTCAGCTCAGCTGCTCTCACTGTTACTCACCTTAGTTCCTTTGTTCTTCGTCGGTTCGCCCTTTCTTGTCACATGGACTTTTGTTCTCGTGTAGCCTGCCTGCTGGTCCTGCCTGCTTGTTGGACTCTTGACTTGTAAGCTCTTTGTTTTCAGTATTTTCTTTGTATCTGCATGTCTGAATCGGCACTTTGCTCCTTTGTGCTTGTGCTGCTCCCGGCATCGTGACACCAGCGGCGTCACCAGATCATTTTGCAAAATGTTCTACGTGTAGCCCCATGATTTTAAATGTAAGCATGATTTTTGTGAATGCGCAATAGAGTGTGTGTGTGGGGGGGGGGGGTCTGGCGGTCAGCGCAGCGTGAGGAGGAGAAATGGCCGAGCAGGTCAAGGTGGAAAAACAACACATGGTTCTTTTTGTGGAGAAGGAAGGCTACGAAGTGAGCCTACGTAGTATGTTTATAATATGAAGCTTCATTTATCTTCATCATTACTGCAGTTGCCGTTTGCTTTGATTTTAAAAACCTCGTGTTGCATCCCATTAATTCACATTCAGGCATGGCTACATATAATGCTGGGATTAACTGATTTTTCCATAACCGCCCTTGTATAAAATCCCTAGTTTGATGATGTCACTCTTCCTCATAATCTCTCTGTTGACGTACTGGAGACAGTCAATGAGTGTTGATTGGTGGCACGGGACGTTGGATCCCAAGTCATTCTGTTTACTTCTCTTCTGGTGTCTCTTGATATCCTCTCTCCTCAACACTGCACTGCAGGAGAACGTGTGACTGAAGGAAGCCCCAGTCTTCTGTCCTGGTACATTTTATAACGACAGCAAGAGAAGAAAATCTTTGTTTTCACACAAGATATGCATAATGTGTCATCTGCAATATCAATCAGAAGGTTACAATTTCCTCCATGCTGATATCGGATCAGTGATATGGCCTGAGTGTGGTTCAGAGAGGAGAGAGATGTGAAAACATGTTTTTACTTTGAAAGGGTGAGCAGAAAATGATGAAACAGGGCTGACACGCTGTAGTTTGGGTTGGCTGAGTGTGTGAGGAGGATAAGAAGGTAAACACACACACACACACACACTTTCTGTGACTATTGTTAATACCAACTCTGTGGTAGGGATGGCATTGAGGACACAAGTAGGCATCGTTTCCAATTAAACACACAATTACCACAGCGCTTGCACATAATGCACACCATCCTGCACCGCTGGTGTCACCGCTAACAGACCCCAGCAATCACCTTTCCTCCTCTTCAGTGTGAGTGGACACACCTCAGCGTCCCTGAGCTTGTGTGTGATTACCACAACAGTAACAAGCAACAAGGGGGCGATCCATCAGCTGTCAGTCCTGCTGTGAAGTTTCAATTAATTACACGGAGGGAGACAAGGTCAACACTGCACACCACGGTGGACTGCCAGCCTCGCCTCTCCACAGGGGATCAATAGGGCTTTACACACGCCGGTAGACTTCTATACACAGTTATTAAGGAAGTGCGACGAGGCCTATTGTGTCTCCGGCAGCCTTGTCAGAGTCAACGGGCGTAAAGGATGTCTGCTTGCTTTAGCTTCACAGTAGGGGAGATGCTGAATGGGGTTTAATGGAGCTAATGGATCTGGGAAGCTGGAAGTGTTGAAGAAGAGACAGACAGGAGAAGCAGAGGTACACGAGGTGGGCTAATGTAGTGTGGCGCACGCAGAGAGGCATTCTGGTGAGGGTGAGTTGCTATAGCAGTTCACTCAAGTGCCAGCATACTGCATGCACGAGTGCAGACTGTGCAGCCACAATATCCAGTGTAGAAAGTACAACAATTAAATAGTTGTTTGGCATTTGTTTCATGGCTGTGCATGGTTTGAAAGGGCAAGTCCCTGCATGCACACGGTCTGGTCGACATCTCTGGTGCGCGCCCCTTCCTTCCTCATCAGTCATCCTCGGAGGATCGTCAAACAAGAACGAAGCACTCGTGGAGCGGGGTTAAAACATCCACTTTATTATGAAGTGCAAAGGTGTGAAAACACTTGAGACACTGTACAATGGCGAGCATCGCAAACACCGAGCAAGAGGGGAGCGTGTGAGAGGACGGTAGTACGGGAAGTGGGACTGAAGGGGCGATGCATTATTCATCACGGTAAAGCACACAGCTCATTGATTTCATGGAAATCCGAATGTTATCTTTAGATCTCTCAAGACAAAGGCCTTACTTCTCACCATATGTCTGATTGGCTGATGTTGTGACTGTTGTAAATATCAGCCCGGTGTTTGCGGTGTCATGGGATAGCAACCTTTGTGTAGTAAAGTCCATTTCATGAGCACTTACTCCAGAGGTTTCACACAGAACTTCATCTCTTCTTCCACTAAGAATGACAGGTAACGGGTCAAACTGTTTATGTTGGCATATTACATAACCTCTGACATTATTCAAGTTTGTTTCACAGTTTTTGAACAAATATCTTTATGTTGTTTGTCATTTTCTTGCTTTGAATTGCTGGAATAGATATTGTGTTATTTATGAAAGGTAATAGTGCCGTAATGCAATTGTTCAGTGCATACGGCACGAAGGAGGTTTGAAAGCGGTACGCCACTGAAAAGGCCGAAGTGTGCTTAGGTTTGGATCCCAACACATTTCTGAACGTGTTTAGTGCTTTATAGCATGCAGATAGAGATGACCAATGTATTTATAACACGACGTGGACCCGGTGAAATGTAACTTGGATGGAAATCCCTTGCTGTCATGTTGTAATGGAACTCGAATGAACCCTTGTTCAAGTTTCCCCCAGCCACTGTGTCAACAGTCCAAGCTACATGAGCTAACGTCCCTGTTGTTCTCGAGCACCTGTACCTTTCAGCCATGCAGTGTCTTTGCCTCACAGCCCTCCCTCTCGCCCAGAGCCCTCTGGGAAAATGAACCTCACGGTGTGAAAAACTCTGTTTCAAATGGAGAGAAAGCCGATATGTCACAGCATCGTGGCAAAAGTGAGCATTTAACTAAAGTCCTTCTACTGTACGAGAGAACACCTTGGAAAGTTTAGGTTGGGTCACAGATTTGTCTGTATCGGGAAATAAGAAAGCATGTTGGTTTAAGATTATATTCTGTAACGACGGTTATGGGTAAAGTGTGTTTCGTCTGTTTCAATATTGGCAGATCCAGTGAGAGGTTTGGCTCCGGGGGGCTTAGCTAGTCTGAGATGCACTAAAGCGAGAAGAGCCGGGGGGCGACGCTCAAGTGTCCGTCTATTTATTGCAGATAGAAAAGCACACACAGATGGATACACTTCATCTCTTTCCTACAAAAACACACACATAAAGCGGGCGCACACTCTCAACACCAGTCATACGCTCACACCAGCTCGCTGAGGCGAATCAAGCCTATACATCTCAGTGGAGTGATTCTTTTAACCCCTTAAGGTGTGCAGTTGAGAAATAGCTCAACTCTTTCCCTCTTCCCTTTACATAGCCCCGAGGCGTTCACAAACGAGGCTTAACCCTTCCACGACAAAACACACTTAACTCTGTTTCCAATACCACTCTCTTCCTCTGGTTACCCAACATGGCCCACGGCGGTCGATGCAAAAGCAATGTGCTTCTTTTGATTCTTTCCTGAGTTCACCCTCAGGTGGGTGTAATTCTCTGGGTGGCAATGACTTCTAAAAGTGGCATGAAAGGTGGAGCTATAAGTGGAGAGTGGGGGAATGAATGATGGGCGCAGGATATATCAAGTTGATTCAGAGGCATAGCACTGGTGATTTGCTGTCTGAAAATATGGAGCTAGAAATCAAAAGGTTTGACTGAAGTAGAAGATCAAGGTTACAGATTTGAGTGTGCAAAGCCTCAGTGCTCTTGGATTACAGGTATGGGGACTTGGAACCTTATTGTAACACGGACGTAGGCTCCGTCAGATTCTAGCAGAATGTAGCAGCTGGCTACAGTCTCATTGGAAACTTAAATTGGTAGAATGAGAGGTCTGTTACACGATGGGGCTCTCTGCTGCCCCAGATGCTAGATGATGTATGTGGGCTGGCGGTACATGGCAGAACCTGCTGTTATCAGGTATCATACCAAGGTGATTCCAGTCTGGTCATCTTGCTGGTTAAAGTCACACTTGAATGGTTTTGATCACTCCTGATCATTTCTCTTTTTTTCTCACCAACTGGGAGATTGTTCACAGGATTTTTCACTTTCTCTTGTTCGCAGAATTATTACAGTAACACACACAAGTCTACACAACGTCAGTTCAAACAGAGTTTGAAAAAGGAGGTGTGTATGAGTTGAGGCTGTCTTTACATTAATATCTATTGTTTGTTCAAATTCCTAATATGATGTATTTCTATAACTGCCCTTTAGAATGATGCTGGGTGTTTTGATTTGACGCCCCCATTGACAGGATGATCTCTTGTCTGTTCCTTCCAAAAAGAAAGATCAGTTTTATGACGGGACAATACTTTGGTTAAGTTTAGACACACCAACTATTTGGTCAAAGGTAATGGTTTGAGTTAAGTACTTAGTTAAGGTTAGGGGACATTCGCCATCTTAGCTACAATAATAAGCACTTGTTTGAGGTTCGGGACCGGCCGTGGTTGTAGTTAACAGAACGTGGACTGTTGGAATTAAACAGCTCTCTCCTGTTTTATGTCCCCATCTCTCTGTATCCAATCCGTCCACGCAGACATCTTCCCTTTGCACACTTTGTGGCTGTATGATAACGGAGCCCGACTTCATTCTCCTTTGCTCACAACAGACAAGATTCATAAAAGTCGTAGAAGGATTTGTCACTGCACGTAAAATGTTGCACGTTTTGGAGCTTTCGCAGAAACGACTGATATGTTCTCTAGAGGATGGCGTCCTCTTTACTGCAAGGCGCAAAGGTGGAAGTAGCTTTATATTACAAGTGCTCGTAGGATGGAGGTCAGGGTGGATGGATGGATGGTTGGGTGGATGGGTGGGTGGATGGATGGATGGGTGGGTGGATGGGTGGGTGGATGGATGGATGGGTGGATGGATGGATGGATGGGTGGATGGATGGGTGGATGGGTGGGTGGATGGATGGATGGATGGATGGATGGGTGGGTGGATGGGTGGATGGATGGATGGATGGATGGATGGGTGGATGGATGGGTGGGTGGATGGGTGGGTGGGGTGAATGGATGGATGGGTGGGTGGATGGATGGATGGATGGATGGGTGGGTGGATGGGTGGCTGGGTGGGTGGGTGGATGAGTGGATGGGTGGATGGTTGGATGGGTGGTTGGGTGGATGGATGGTTGGGTGGGTGGGTGGGTGGATGGATGGGTGGATGGATGGGTGGATTGAATGGATGGGTGGGTGGTTGGATGGGTGGTTGGGTGGGTGGATGGATGGATGGATGGATGGGTGGATGGGTGGATGGATGGGTGGTTGGGTGGGTGGATGGGTGGATGGATGGATGGATGGTTGGGTGGGTGGATGGATGGATGGGTGGATGAGTGGATGGTTGGATGGGTGGTTGGGTGGATGGGTGGGTGGATGGGTGGGTGGGTGGATGAGTGGATGGTTGGATGGGTGGTTGGGTGGATGGGTGGATGGATGGATGGGTGGGTGGATGGATGGATGGATGGATGGGTGGGTGGATGGGTGGATGAGTGGATGGGTGGATGGTTGGATGGGTGGTTGGGTGGATGGATGGTTGGGTGGGTGGATGAGTGGATGGGTGGATGGGTGGGTGGATGGGTGGGTGGGTGGATGAGTGGATGGTTGGATGGGTGGTTGGGTGGATGGGTGGATGGATGGATGGGTGGATGGGTGGATGGATGGATGGGTGGATGGGTGGGTGGATGGATGGATGGATGGATGGGTGGATGGATGGGTGGATGGATGGTTGGGTGGGTGGATGGATGGATGGGTGGATGGATGGGTGGATGGGTGGATGGATGGTTGGGTGGGTGGATGGATGGATGGATGGGTGGGTGGGTGGATGATGGGATTATAAAGCATGAGACTTGGACACAGGAGACTGCTGTTCACTCCCAGCCACATATCAAAAGCTGAATGCTTTCCAAATAAATGAAGAATGACACAGATAAAGTACATGGTGCACAGGTCTTTGACACAGTGAATCAGACCACTCTGACTGATTGTGTTTGTTAGTTTGTTGGCTGAGTAGCGTCTGTTGCTGAGAAAAGAGGCACATCAGTCCAAAGCAGTGTCTGCAGCATCAGCATTGTAAATCACGCTGGCTACCGGGCGGCGCTGAGGTCCAGGAGGACCGGGACAGTAGAATACACCATTAGACATAAAAATATAAACACTGGGTCTGAATAACAAAAGAGACCTTGTTTATGAGATGTATATGTAATAAACCCACTTGTGTTACTTCCTATCCACACATCCCTTCTTTTTTGCATTTTATTTACAGACATACATTAATTGGAAACAAACAAGGTTTAAACAATTCCCCGAGATGACTGGTGTGAAATAAATCACTTCCTTTGAATTTCTTTATCTAAGAACCTCACAAGCAGCACCCACGTTGCAATGTTGCTCTATTTAATTAACCAGCACATCGAGATGAATCAGTGTTGTTACCACTTCGTACCCTTTCTCTTTCCTTTCTCTTTCCTTTCTCTTTCCTTTCGCTCCTATCTCAACTCATCTCGCCTTTCATCAGGAGCAGATGTTGAGGTCCACTTGACAGATAAACAGCATCTCTCACTGAGGCTGTGAAGAGAATGAACAGCCCCCTTCACTGTCACTTTGAATGTTCATCATCGTACTTCATCCTTCATACTTCATCACGAGCACAACGCAGTTGTCTCCTCAGCAGAGCCTATTAAAGACGACAGCATTGGTCGGTTCTTACATGCTGGACAGAAACTAAAGAAACCAACTCCGAGCAGACAGCAAACTACGTCTATCCCCTGATGTGTGTTGCATGTCTGTAATGTAACCACACACACACACACCAGCTCCGAGCTACAGTAGGAATATGTGTTCAAGAAAATGAACAAATGATAGGTGAATGTCATAATATACCTAACATTTATGTTGTAATTAGATTTTCACAAAAGCTAACAGAAGTGCTGCTTGATCATCTGAGCCTCCATTGAGGGAACAGTTCATTTAGTGGCATTGATCAGTGAGCCCTTTACTCATAAATCATGGTCATGTGTGTCATTTATGCAAACTGTTCCGGAGATAGAGAATATAAGGAACACGCTCTTTCCATGTGGATGATGCAGGCTCATTGATCGCATGTCAACATCATACGTACATATTATATGTAGATTCGACACTGATGGAAGTCATGTATCTTTCATTTCAGTATCGTATATCTTTCTATAATTACCATGTAGTTGTTTTGCTTTCACATTCATGGCCTTCATGTTGTTGGTCCAAGGGCCCACAGTACGTCTTTTTTTAATGAGACAATATGTGTTATACAATATAGTTATAATTGTTTTATCATTTATTTCTAAGTTTTTGGCACTTTTTAACTTTTTTTGCATTGACAATGTAAAACATTAAGCCGTAAAAAGAAATGTTTTGTCAAATGTGCCCCTTCTGAAGACACCAGTAGATTCAACGCTGCAGCAGTCTGTCTGTCTTCGGCTGTTAACGGGCTGCGATGAGGCCAACAGTCTTCAGGTTTGTCACTTGGTTGACGTATACATTACTGTTTGCTTGTTGGGTCTGATATCACCATCATATCCACAGATATGAAAGCTGTTGTCTTAGCGCTCTGATCAGTGTTCCTGGAAACAAGCGCTGCTGACTGCCACACACATTGAAGGGTTCATTTCTCAGACAGATTCGTAAAACTGCCACGTGAATGTGTAACAACGTCACCAAGCATCAACGTGATTGGATCTGCTGAGGATTTCTGTGAGTTTTAGTGGCGATGATCCGCCATTAAGGGTTAATACCATGTGTCAGTCTCCACCGAGCCACGAACGCAGCTCCATAACTTAAGATCCAATGCACATTCACACACAGTGTGAAATCTGTGTTTACCAACTTCTCATAACTGAAAATAAATGCCTGTTTCCATCATGTGCTTAAGAACATTACTGGCATAAACAAACATGTAAACACATAAAAGCACGACTTTCATTGATTCCTCATCTGAGCCTGTGAGCTGAATGATCTTTGCATTTCTATCAATGTGACGGTTATTAAAGCTAGTTTTGAATAGAGGCGGTGCCTCGACCCCTTTGTTTACTTCTGGATCACACATTGTATCTTCAAAGAAACGAGGCCATGCATGTTGAATGGAACTGCATGTTATAAACAGATGTGGAAGAAAGAGCAATCACGATACCGATGCAGGCATTAACGTGATTGCAATTGAAATCATGCACGGACTCATTCTGCTTTTGTTTGTAGCTTTTCAGGGCAAATCTTCTCAATCAACCAGCTCAATGATACACTGATTGTTAGTTGGGCTTATATCCTCATCATGTGTTGCTCATGATGTAAGATCACATGACCCAAGCCTAATTGTATTGCATTGGCATGCCAGCATTGGTTGTGTTAAACCATCGACAACCGCACCATCGTTTTAATCGTCCAATCAGAGCTGTGGTGAGGGAAGCTTCCTAATTTATGAAGTAATATGAACCCCGTTCACATGTGGGGATCATTTTCAGTCTCATAAACAAACAACCAGATAATAACAGTTTAAGACTGACTTTAACAACAACATAGAGCATGAAACAATTACAGTCGCAGATCTTGGTGATTGTGACGCCTTTATAGGATTCCTATTAAACAAATAGCAGCAGCAGCCAGTGGTACTGTTACAGCTGGTGGGATCAGAATGACATTCCCCATCAACACAACTGCTCACAATATGATCAGCTCTGTGTCAGAAAGATGTGATGAATCATTTGGTGTGGATCGTTGAACAAGAGAAGTGAAAATGGATTTATTTAATCCTGGAAGTCAACTGTGAATCTTACATGAATACAAAATATCCAGAGTGAGTGATGTTCTTAAATACTGAGGTTATGAGTCCAAGTCTCCTTAAGATTATTGTTTTTAAACATTACTTTGGATTTTTCTAATTCTTTTTATTCATATAACAGTTCTCTCTCCGGTGTTTCCTCACTCGCAGCTCCTCGTCTCTTCCAGGTGCATTCAAGGGATTGAAAGATCCTCCGTGATGGCCGAGGGGGAAACATTTCCGGAGAACCGAGGGAGGAGAGAGGACGTGAGGAAGCATGTGTTAGCATATTGAAGAGCACCGAATGTCATCAAAACACTGAGTGCATTTAGTGCTAAATGAAGTGCACAGAAGGTAATGTTGCCTTCACAAAATAAGTACCGTCCTTTGTGGTTGTGGTAGGCAGAGGCCGTTTAGTGGTAAGGGATCTGGGGGCTTGACAGGTTTGGAGCAGGAGACCTGAGGGCCAGACAGATAGCTATTTGAATGTAAACATGTAAATTCCAAGTGGACTGACTGGTAACTGTCCTTCTCTTGTAAAGAGGGTTTGTTAATCATGAACAGCTGACAGATCCAGGGCTTGAGCTCATTGTTCAAGGCAACGGAAGCTTCTTTACCAGTGCGCAGTGATCTGACTGCCTTTGTTGCTCAAATTAAACGAAGAACAAAACATGTTAATCGTGAAAGTTTCACTCTGTGAAATGAAACAGCACTTTCCCGTGATCTGCAGGCTAGTAAGCAATACAACTCTTTGACATAGTTTGTCCCCGTCGTCCTTATTGAGTTCACCTTTGCTGCCACTGTTTCGGGCCCATCTATGAAGTAAGTGTTGCCAATTTTCCCTCATCACTTTCTGTCGAAATCGAAGGCAGATCAAAACGGTCACCTACGCCATCCTTGATCCAATCAGCTTCACCTTGCTGTTCTGTCTTCCTGTGTTCTCCAAACAGCCCACATTCCCACTGGTATTCAGTATCTGCATATATTCATTTACTTTCTCCCTCACTCTTTATTTTCCTTGAATATTCTCCTTCGTTCTCCTCTTTCTCCTCTACCACCCACTGCATTACCAGCTAATAACCTGAGAATTGTTTGTCACTGTGGTGATAGAGGGGGACGTTGCCGTCCCATTACCCCTCCAACCTTACTTGGTTTATAACACCTCTTATTGAGTGTGATCAAAAGCCAATTGAATCCCAGTCAAATGTTTGTATTTCCCCCTCGTCTGTTTGGTTAAACTGCCGATTCTGTCAAGCCCGCCTCTGCTGCTACCTTGCTGAACCCTGCCACAGCTCACTGCCCTGCAATCTAGTTTCCAGATTTACTGTGTAACAGCACCTAATGGCAAAGAGAGTCCCTGGATCCCCAAGTGGTGCATTCGATGCCACGGCAGTCAAGGTTATTCAGGAATATGAAGCAGGCATTTGTTGGAACAATAGCTTTTATTGAATCAGTCTAAAACAATGTGCATAGTATATCAAAGTACCAAGTGAAATTCTACATGACAGAAATTGCATTATACTGTCGATGTATAAAGATGTACTCGAGGTGAAGCATGGACAAGTTGGGAGGATTTCATGTCATTTACTTTGTAAACACTTAGTCATTATTTCAACACACCTATGAAATATTGATTCCAATGACAAGACAATTAGAACTGCAGAAATTCACTGTTGTGCAAACGAGAACTTCCTCGCACAGAGCAACATGTCTGTTTGTTTGAACCCCGGCTGTTTCTCCAACTGCTGCTCAAGACAGCAGCAACATAACACAACCACGATGTGAGAGGCCGAGATGAGTGCGAGTTTAGAAGGATCTTCATGTGTTTCCTTTACGAGCGTTGAAACAGCGGTTCAGCCGTATCACTCCTCTCTATCACACTCTGTCGACTCTGAAGTGGAAGAGGAGGAGTTGGGTTATAGCTGTCAAAGCCTGCTGGTACCTGGTGTTACCTGATTCTCTGGCCAGTTGGAGTGTTGGCCGTAGCCAAAGACACGCCAGGGAATACCGCACATACACTTGCACACGCACACAAAGCGTATTTTACCGAGCCCTGTAAGGGAGCACACTGCAGGTGCTCCCACGGCCTGACATCAAAGTTGCAGCAGAACTACCTCCCCTCCACTGCTGCATTCAACAGATGGTGTGGGTGAAGGGTGAAGGGTGCTGGCTGACCATTTAGGAAGCCGCTGTGAATGAACGGCGTGTAGTGTGTTCCATTATCCCATCCTGCTGACACATACAGTTAACACGCCCATCTGTAGGCTGCTTTGCAAGAATTGAAGATCTTCACGGATCTTTCTGTCACATTGTGGGGTTCCACAATGCAAAGACATTCTTTTTGTTCACCTTCAAGGGGTTTGTCTTCAAATGCGATTGGCCGTCATTCAGCTCTTCCTCCTAACTGAACACTTTCCCCAAGTGTTTGTGGACACGGCACTGAAATGATTGGAATACCAGGGGGGCAACCTCATCCCTGCTGGCTGATGATGACAGTCGGTGAGACAAGGGCTGCATATGAGGCTCACCACATCAACCGACCCAAAGTTGTGACCGTATACACACTACTGAAAGTGTCTCCCCCTTCTCAGGGGCGTGGCTTGTGGATACAAAAAAGGCAAGAAAATGAATCTGAATCTCTAGATTTGACGCAGCCGACATGCAGCCGAGCCAGGCAGCAGCCGTGCTGCTCACGCGGGAGGTGTGGCTGCTCTAATCTGTTAATGCGGTTTCCGAAATAAAAAAGCAAGAGATTACGCAATGCACATGCACTGCTCACGCAAGCAGTATGGCCTTTGCGTTGCAACCCTGTGCATGCCATGTCATGCTAGGTTGAGTGCACAGCTGTACTGTGCAGCAAGCAGCAGCTCTTCTCCTGCTATGCTACCTCTAAAAGGACTTGCTGTAATGAGAGACCACCTGAAACACCCATAGCCAGGCGCATGCAAGAGAGACTTGGGCAAATACAGGCCTTAGCCAAGGTGGTGTTACTACCAGTGCTTCATTGGGTCTGGAGAGAATGCAGTTTCAGTTGTACACCCATCGACGTCACAAAGAAACCAGCATAGCACAGTTATTCATCAATAACAAAGATCCAGCTTTCATTAGGGCCCGAGCCACCGACAGCGTCGGCCTACGAAGGCCCTCTTGAAATTGTATGGGTTGTTATTATTAGGAGGATCTGGATGAAGACAGAGCTGGAATCCACGGGTCTCTGGCCAGGCTCCTTTCCTGTGCGCAACCTCATGAAGATGGTGTCATTGTGGCGTCTCCCTCCCCAGCCAGAATGTATCGACAGCATCTCTGATCTTCCTCCTCCAAAGTACTTTCAGCGGACGTCCGACGGTCGCGGATGTTCTTGGACGCGCAGGCCGGAGTCCCGCCGGCACGCGGCGAGGGCCCGTTCATCGCTGCTCGCAGCTTTAATTCTCACTGATCCCCGAGCAGTGGATCTCCTGTTAGGTGTTCCCCTGTACTTGAGAGAATGCTAATCAGTGGGTGGAGTCTTTGGTTGGCTTGATATGCCACATGTGTGGTCACCCTTGCAATGTATTGTAGTCCATAGTGAGCTATCCATATGGCTTACAGGCAGTGCAATGGGTGTGCATTGTCACGGACACAGCAGGAGCTCAGGTATCAGGTTTCACCATTAATCTCATGAGGCCGCCTACTCCACGAGTCTCCACTCGTCTCTGAACTTCAGTGGATGCAGTTTTTAGTTACACTATGCAGGGCTCAATGTCGGGGCTTATCGTGGGTTTGCTGGCTTAGTTTGCATTATTCAAATTGTAAATGCGTGAATCTGCAAGCTGGAGATTTAAAAGGCATAAATGCCTGTTAGAGCGCGATGCCTGTGTTCATGCAAGGAGGATTACAACACCTTATCATTGGTACTTAGCAAACCAGTACAATGTCAGGGATGGGGATCTAATGATGATCTAATGATCGAACTGGACATCGAGGTAAACCTTACTGGGAACGATTACAATATGCTTCCATACACCCAACAGCACAGGAGGGGATCCAGTGGAGAGAACTACCATTAGCTGTAATGTAAGCATTACATAGTAAGTGAAGTGAGAATAGCATTAGCATCGTCTCCCAGCAGGCATTGCTCTCATTTTCATCACCAGCCAAACCAGGCTTTCTTATTCTACTTTGATTTAATCGTTACCGTTAAACTGCAGCTTGAGCTGCTCCCAGAGGATCTCCATGGGGTCTCAGAGCCCTTCCCCCCCTACGCGTCAATCCCTTACACTTTAAATACACAGGGAACGTAATTATCAACCATCAAGGTCCACGGGTCAGCACAATCACACCATTAACATGTCACCCTGGCCGCCTGCAGGCAGTTAGCCCCTGCCAATAGTGAGTTGGCACCTGAGCCCTAATGGGTAGCTAGGTAATTACAGGTTGGCTTGATCCTACCTTACTCTCACACACACTCACACACAGACACACACACACACACACACACACACACACACACACACACACACACACACACACACACACACACACACACACACACACACACACACCTCTACAAATGCAACACATCTGTGTGTAGGTCTGTGTCTCTCTCACTCGTTCTCTCAGCCTGAATAGGAGGACAAGCTATTTTCCACAGCACTTGAGTGTTAGTGCAGCGGGCAACATGCTTTAATGAACCTGGTTCTGAGAGGGGAACATTTAAAATAGTTTTTATTTAATGTCAAAGTTTGTGGAGGTGGGAGAGTCGATGGCGGTGGGGGACATGTGAGCGTATTAGTTGTTAACTAGAGTGACTGGAGGTCTGAAGATGTGAACCCTTGTTGATTTAAAAATTATGCTAAATAATTACAAGAAAAGGAATCAAGATGTTTCTTCTAAATTGGAGTTGATTATATTGCAGTTTCCATACTGGACCTGGACATGGAGGTAAACCCTCCTGGGAACAGCTTCCTCTTGCAGGCTGCCGCTGACACACACGCCTGATTCTAGACCTCATCTTCTCACAGGAAACTTGCCGTCCTCCGGATATCAGAACAGCTTGGCTGTGAACTCACAGCAGCTCCTGGCCCTGCGTGTCATGCGAGGTGGAACAAAGGAAGCTCCGCTGCTTAATGTCATGTGTCACATTCTCTACAGGAGCTTATACTTGTCACTTTACTTTTCATCACACTCGATCCCAATTAGTTCGGACTGTAAAATATGTAATGATACAGTGTGAAATGCATTTGTGACGCCTGTCACTGGGATTCCCAGAGGCAGCGAGAAGCAAAAGGCTGCACGGACACAACAATGTAAAACATACAAATATCATGAAAACATATTGTACTCTGTGTTTCCCACAGGTGGTGCGACAAACTCCCAGGCAGCCCTTCTATGGAGGAAGAGCTTCTGTGATACCGTCGCACTACACTGAGTTGGATTCATCACTGGAGATCGCTCAACATCAAGCACAGCGAGAATGACATGAATTGTACGAAATATTGAAATATGGGAACGCTTGGCTCTGAAAGTGTTCCCAGCGGATCGGGAAGCAGAACTCGGTGGAGCGTGTGACGACTGAAATCCAAAGAGATGCAAATCAAAGACAGTCAAAATGTGAGCTCTTAAAAAAGAACTCATTTACAATAAAATGCAACGAGGGGAATTGACACAGATTGTCTTTGTGTACTATTTGACTGCTTCCATCAATGTAGTAAAGCTCTAACAAGTCATCAGTGACTGGCTGGCCTCAGCAGCAGAGACACAAAGACAGGGACTGCCTGCTGCAGCATGTAGCAGCTGAACAGCTGTTCCCTGAGACAATGAGAGTGATTGTTGGACGTGCATTCATCAGCTGGACACAAACAGGACTCCAGCTGAATCCTAACGTCTCAACGGCGGCTCGATGTGCAAATAAGTCACAGTTTGCTAACACGTTCACCATATCAATATATTTATTCGATGACAAAGTCAGTGTTGTGTTTACAGAATGCTGCTCTCCAAGTGGCCAAAACAATCCAATGAATACAGCTTCAAATGGAAGCAGTGATGCCAGCGTGTAAACACTGTTACAAGCACCATATAAGAGCCGGCTTTATGGAACGTGAAAGCACTCACGAGGAAGAATGGCCCCTATAAGGGCTGTGTAATGATGTCTTACTTGTGGTTGAGGTGAGACTTCTTTAACTAGTCATTGTACTGCAGTAAATGTTACTTATCAGCAGTATGTGCATCCATTTGTATCAGGGAAGGATATTCATCAATCATTTGTCTTTCTTTCTCGTTTCTTTCTTCTTCAGCCCAATCCATCGCACATCGCACTGTATTTGGGTAAATGTATTTATGAGTCATCTCTGTTGAAATCTGAGCTCCTGTGAATACCTCATCCTCTGTAAACAGAGAGCAGCTCTCTCCACTCCTAACCTGAACTGCTATGAGTTACGGTTATTTACGACCACGGGGCAGAGAGGCTTCTAATGCACCCTTTCCCTCTTGTCCACTGACGAGACGGCTCATTGCTGTGCACACGTGCACACGTGCACACAAATGAACCAACATCAACTGAAACAATGCGTGCACCATTCGTGATGAAACACACAATCACCTGCACTTACATAATCTCACACAGACACACATTTCCCTCTGAAACAGTGATTGACAGAGCACACAAATGTCAGCGCTGACATTCTCCGTCGCCTCCTTTAGATGTGTGTGCACCTCATGCCCTGCAGTGGGTTAGTGTTGATGTGCAGGCTGTGTTTGTGTGTATTTAAACCATTTCCTTTCTGAGATTATGCATATGTGCCCGCTCATAAATATGCATTTGCCCGTGTCTATCACTGTCTTTGTCTCCGTGCCGTCTCTCGCTCCTCGCCCTCCGGCTTCACCAGCCGTAATAACATTCGCCCTCCGCACGCTGTGGGGAGGGGACAGATCTCAGCCAGAGACGGGATGAATGAGGGAAAGAGGTCAGCGTTGTCAGAGGAGGATGAGGGTGTGAATATTGTCGTGCAGAGAGCACGTGGGAGTGGAACTTGGTAGCCGGAGATAAGGATAAAAAGAGGAGTAGATGGGAAGCCAAGCGAGCGACTGTCAAGTAGCGAGTGAGGAAGGCAGTGGCAGGTCTTAGCAGGGGCATGGCTACGTAGAGGGGGCATGTGTTGGTGTCACTCAGTTTGAGCCGAGTCAAACCAAGTGTACCATGTGAGCTTCAGGCTGAGGTTACACTCTCAGAAGAAGTATATCGCCCGTTAAAGCCTTTTTCTGTCAGCATATGAAGTGATTATAACATCTGTTGAGTTATTCTGGTGGCTTTTCACGCACCGTGTCAGCGTTACAGCAACTGTGTTGCCAGACTTTATGTGAAAATGGTGCGATTTGCATCAACAATCCAACATTAACGAACATGTTGTCAAATAATAGCTCGTGCACATCCAGCAGATACAGAGCAACGTTTGCATTGTTTTAATATTTAGATTTTGCCCCTCAGAGAATGCAAACGTAATATCTGCTTTCATTGAGCTCTGTTTTTGGGCTCCACCAACTCCTGCGGAAGATGTCTCTTATTTTCCTCCACTGTGTTCACAGCCGCCTGCTTCAGCTACAAACAAGGTTGATGAGAGCAGCGAGAGTGAACCAGTAAAGCTGCTGCACATAAAACAAAAACAGGAAGTGAAAGACGCTAAAAAACTCAACATAATCTCGACGTGTCCCATAATGCTCTGAGTCATTTGATCCAACTCAATATAAGAACAGTAATAGTGCAGATTTCAATTTGCTTCGCAATGGATACTATTGTCACCATTATTTGAATTGAAACGTTTTGTGCAGTGTGATTGTGTTATGCTGTATAAAATACCTTATCGTCCATATATCCTGCATGTTAACAGAACAGCTGATGTCCAAAACACAACTATTAAACTGGATAATGAATGACGATGATAGTGAAGTTGTTATAAACCCAAAATAATGATCTTAAAGATGCAAAACGGCTCTGCAGAGCCGTCCCCATCACAACGAGCAGGGAGACGAGATGGATCATGGCTTTGCGTGTTACTCCTCATGAGGGGATCCCCACACATCAACTCCACAATCTGCCATCTGACTGACTGAAGAGCGAGACGTGACTGACACTCGTAAAGAGAAGGAAGTTCTACATTGACACTGTAACATAGCCTCTCCCTCCCTCCCTCTGTGTCTGTGTGTGTGTGTGTGTGTGTGTGTGTGTGTGTGTGTGTGTGTGTGTGTGTGTGCGCGCACACATTAAGCGGGTAAGAGAGACCGATGTTTGCTTAGAGTGAGACGGCCTGTAGCTTTTGTTGGCACAATGCATGTATGGCATCTGTCTGCATGGGCTCACAATGATTCAATGACCCGTATGTGCTGCTAACAGTCATAAAGCTAAACTGACTGTTGATGTATTATTTCATGCTATTTTAGCTGAAGGGAGGGCCTTGAGGGGCCCAGGGCTCTTAATGCGACTGGCTCCGTCAGCTAGACCATAAGGGAGTCTCACTTCATTTAACAGTGGTGGTCTAGTTTACTGTTACTCAGGATTATTTCGTCAAACTACTATTTCTGAGATCAAGAATGAACTCTCACACTAAATGATGCTAAGCTAAGAAGTAAACACTAGCTACTACAGCATCACGTACTTATGAGCAGGACACGATCATGTGTGTGTATTGCTGCATGTCAGAACTCTGGCTGTGATTTTGATTGAGATAAATTAAAAAAGACAAGATCAGTGAAGGTGTGGGCTCGACGGTAGCTCTGACAGCTTCAATCAGCAGCAGAAGGGTCAATTCCAATCCTTACACAGGGATTTAAGAGAGTAAGAAGAAAAACCACACCAATCACGATAATATGCATTCATCATGGAAGCAGTGGGTCACGGACGTCTTTTCAATCAATTCGTACAATTTTCACCCACCGAGGCCCACTTTGGATGAGGCTTGTATTCATTCACCTCAACCCCCTTCAAGCATGGAAGGAAGACCCTGACCAGAAGCTCTTACTCGTCATAGAGGACCTCTTAGCTCCAGCTCCTCCACCAAGCCTTTATGTGAGCAGCATCGAGATTCTGAGGTCATACGGCGCATAAATACAATTTAACAGACATTTTAAAAAATCATCCGTTGTCTTTGATTCACATCCGTCTTTTTGTTAGTTCATTCTTTCACATTCGTTTCTGGTGAAGAGTCGTGCTCTGGTTACAGGATCCGGTTTGTGTGGACATACTGTGTGATTGAATGCCTGCTCATGTGCCCAGAGTGTAAGATGGGCAGGTCAAATACCACATTACAGGAGTGAGTATGAACTCCAAGGACAAGAAGAAAGACCAGCTTGTGAATTAAGGAGAGTTTCATCATGAAGGTGCTTCCACTAATGAGTGTAAGTGAGAGTTGCCTCATCCAAGGCTGAAAAGCCAAAGGTTTGAGAGCTGTGCGTTTGAGTCGAAGGTAGTCAGTTGAGGTCTCTAGACAATCTCGGAAAATGAGGTGGTTGAATAAATCTGTCGAATTTACTCCAGCACTACATTTATATTCTATTAGTGTGCTTCTAACCTCATTTTGTCTTTTCCCTGCTGGTGCTGCTAAGACGAGTTATTTCCCTGTGGAATTCACTCTGGATGTCTTGATCTTATTTGAATGTTACCGGAGTTCGTCATATCGTAGGAACACCTCACAGATATCTGTCACATATCATACAGGCCATTAGTAATCAATGCTAACACAGATGGATGACATTAGCGTCACTAGGTGGAGTCTGATTTAATTTACAGATTCAGTCAATCATCCCGGCTGTAGATACAATTTGTTCACACTCCCACCAAACAACTTCCACTCCAGTGCAGTGCAGCAGTCGTCTGCCTTGTGTTAACGCTGCTGCAGTACGTGCACATGACCCGAACCCTAACCGGCCATCTCAATCAAGCTACTGTGGTGTAACGTCAAATAACAGACTCGGGCACGACTGTGACTTCTGTGGGTAAAACATGACATGGTTGTGCCAGATTAGACACAACAATGGGTAGATGTGATTCAAAGTGTTGTTTCTGTGGGGAAATCATTGTTCATAAGTTGGGCAGGTGGTCGTCCAGCAGTCTTGTTCCCGACCTTTTCTTTTTCCTGACTTCTGACAAAGAACTCCTCGTGTGGAGGTGGAATGCTTTCTCAAAGTACTGGAAAGGTTAAATAAAAGCAGAAAATAAAAGCAGAAAATAAAAGCAGAAAATAAAAGCAGAAAATAAAAGCAGAAAATAAAAGCAGAAAATGAAAGCAGAAAATAAAGCAGAAAATGAATCAGGGGAAAAAGTCATCCATGAACTGAATCGATGGCCTCTTACAGCGAAGAGGGGAATTAAAGGAACGTTGGACTTGATGAGTGCAAGAGCCGTGGCTTTGACATGCAGCAGAAATGAGGGCGATGTCAGAAGGATTTACATCAGAGACGCAGCGATCTAAGAGCAGCCAGCAACAGAAGCTGATTTCAATGCAGAGGGTTATCGGCTCTTCTACCCAATCGTGAGACACGGAGCAACATGGGAGTTGTATGTCACCATTTGGTGGAAATGCACAGTGCTAAGTTGTATACCTATGCATCCACGTGGCTGCAACATGTTTAATGCAATAGCCCAGATGTCCGTCTCTCCCGTCGTGTTGTCCAGATCTTCCCTCAGGTGTTCCTACGGAGGTGGAATATTTGGTATAATTCATTTCAGTTGAATCAGCAGTGAATTCACTCGGCACGCAGAGTAAATCTCTTCAAACAAATCAGTTTCCATCACATTTAACTTGGATGGACTTTGGCATGTGGATTATTTCTGTTGATGCTCCAAAAGGAAGCCGTGTTGAAGGATCGTAGAGCCTGACAGTCCAACATGAAGGAATCTATCGCAGCTTTGTGGTCACTTCTATTTACCCGCTTCATGAGGAGACTGAACTGATCAACAACACCAGAGCAGTTTGCAGGAGTCTGATAAATATGTATTTTGGTAGAACTGTGTAAACGTGTTGTCTCACAAGTGACCAAGCTAACAATCTCCCTTACAGTCAGCAAGTCATTTGGTTTCCACTTCAATGTCTCTTCATTGAATGAAATGATCCTGAGAACACGTGTCCAGGGAGGAGCAACAGGCCCAGTACTGGGAAAAGAGAAAGGAACTTCAGAGAGCTATTATCACTGACTTGTGCTTGAATGTTGTTCTAAAAGACCACATTCTGATCCGACTCCTGCTTCATTCATCCATCCAGCACAAGTGAAGCTTTCTGTGCTGCTGCGTCTCAGTCTCATACACGAGGTCGCACATACAAACACACGACATAGATTCATATGCGTACACCAGCATCAATGCACACAAACCAGGGCATTCTGTCACACACACACACACTCACATACACACACCACTTCTGTTTAGGGAAAAAAGTAATTACTTTCTCTCCCTGCCTCAATGCCTTCAAAAGCCTCAGTGGGGCGATTCCCCGGTGAGCCAGTGGAATTGACTTAAACAGCTTTTGAGAGAGTAAGCAGTCTTATTGTTGTGCACTGAAACTTTGATTGGAAATAGAGAAAAAGTGAGAGGGGGAGAGGAAGATTGGTAAATAAAATAGTTGGGCAGTATTATTTCTCTGTCTTTTCTTCCTCTCGGAGACTTTGTTCTCAGTGATGCGGCTAACCACTGTGAGCAGACAACAATGGGTTAAAAGGAGCTGCACAGTATCATGCTGGGTTTATTCTTAAAGCTGGTGGGGCACAGCGTGCGTGTGTGTGTGTGCGTGTGTGTGTGTGTGTGTGTTTCTCTCTGTTGGCGTTTCTGTCACAATTCCTCCATTTACAATTCATATCTCCTCAATGTTTCAGAATCAATTTTCATCACAAGTCTTCATGAGCAGACAACTCTACTTGTAAGACGGCTCAACCTTGACTCAGAGCTCGGTCCGCTTGCTTCTCCTTCACTTTTCCTGCTGCGGCTCTTTAAGTGGATCAACGTCGGCACGAGTCAGATCCCCGCTCCTGGTGGCTAACAGGAGAATCCCGGCGGTATGCCTCAGGGCGAAAGAGGAATAAATGAATGAACAAAGCTCAGTCTGAAGATGTGCCATGGGGGGGGGGGGTTCTTTGAGCAAGTACGATGTACGAGCTGTGTGACGCACTGTAGACATGTGCAGCGTGGCGTTAGATATTTCATCACATTGCTGTAGAGCTCATATTTTTGTGAAGTTGTGCGACCAACATCTGTTGACATGCAGCCCTTATGAATGCATGAGGTGGACTCACTCAGGCTCTTGGTCCTCTTGATCATGAGTTGTGTGTGTTTGGAGAAAACACTCGAGGGGAAATAGAATGGCCGGATGAAGCGACTTGAAGAACAAAGAAAGTCTAGAGGGACGTTGTTCACATACACAGAGTTTGAGCGTCTGCAGGTGTGTGGTTGTGTGGTTGTGTGTGCCTTTGGTTGAATATCGTTGTGCATGAGCAGAGTATATGCCTATATTGCTATTTGTTTGAGTGTAACTCTCCTGCTTTATGGTTGAGAGAAAAAACAAAGACACCGACATTAATAAGGCTGTTGAATTATGAAGTGAACTGAGATGCGCGGCCCCTCGCAGCTCCGGGGAGCCGAGCATCATCTAGTGAAGCTTTAAGAGAGAGGCAGTTTGTCTTCTGCATGCTCCTCATGTGTCAGAATGTGTTTTGAATGATCCCCTGAACTGACGTCAGCTGTAACAGCATATATTCAGATCAGAGGAGAGCAACAACAAGCAGAAACAGGGTACAAGAGAGATTCAGTGCCATCGGAAGAAGACAGTACAGGTGAGAAGGGAAAGAGGATCCAAGAGAGGAAGAGATGGAATGAGTATGTTGGAGAAATGTTTAGAGGAAGACAGACTCTGGCTGTGAAAGAAAAGAAAGTGCAGGCAAGATATATATACGTGGGGTTAGCTTTGCCTTTCTCCATCTCTTCCTCCCTTTGATCTCTGTGACTACTTGCCAGCAAAGGAAGTGTGAGAAAGTGAGAAAGTGAGAAAAGGTAAAGCGCAGCAACGAGAGGCTGAGTCGTGAAGGAACAGGGAAAGATGAGAGGGAAGGGAGCAAATTAGGATCTGTGTGAAAAAGAGAGAGAGGGAAATTCATCAAGGAGAGGTGAGAAAGAAGTGAGAACATGTGAGAGAGAGAGAGAGAGAGAGAGAGAGAGAGAGAGAGAGAGAGAGATTACTATTAGGCAAAGCAATCAAAGACACTTAGCATTTCAATCAGCGTCTGATTTGCTGATGGTGTCGGTGAGGTAATGTGCGAGAAAACACTAAAAAGAGTCTGATGCCTGAAGAGGAGCTGGAGGAGCATCATGGAAACACTCCCAGCATGCAACACTTTAAATGTATATTTCATAGGAAGCTGATCGCTGGTTTGAAAAGAGGGAAATGAACGAGTTGCCACTGGAAGTCAAGCAGTCGCACTGATTGGACAGATTTGGAGGATTTGATGAAGAAATTAAGAATATTGTAGAGGAAGGAGATTCGTGGGTGTCCAGGTTTATCAACGGTAAGACAAGCAGGAGCCGTCCCAAGACAGAGATACAAATCTAATAAACACTTTAAATCTCGACATGAATAACGGATCAAATGCGAGACGCTTCTTATCACCACATCCTGCACTTCCCCACAGCTCTGTGCAGCCTTTTACAACCCTTCAGCTCACTGCTTTGGTTGGACAGCCAGTAACTTTACTGTGTTGGGTAAGTTTCACATCAGCATTGTGTTTAGCTCCATAGTCCGTCTCAGAGAAACTCGTCACGCTTTAAAACCCATTACACAGCCTGCCTAGCAACAGCCAACCAGCATCTAAATCATTAACTCAGAGCAGTTGTTGAAGACCAACGTAGTTCGTGTTAGATGTTGACCATCCTGATCCTGCCACTGTGTTTAGTTTCCAGTTGCAACAGAGAAGCATGAGAAATGTCCTCTGACTGGCTTCCTTCCAGAGCAGCGCTGCTCAGGAATCAGCTCTGGAAACGAATGGTGAAACCAAACTGACAGAAAAGGAAAGAGATTCATCGTAAACAAAGAAATAATTACTAGTTATTTTTGGGTGACCGTGGCTTACTGGGTAGAGAGGGTTGTCCGCCGACCGAAAGGTCACCGGTTTGATCCTCGGCTGCACCGTGTCCTGTGTCCCTGAGCGAGACCCTGAACCCGTAACTGCTCCCCGGCGCCTGCATGGGCCGCCCACTGCTCCCGACATATACAGGGATGGGTCACATGCAGAGAATGATTTCCCCACTGGGACAAATAAAGGAATGCTTCTAATGATGGGCATAATATGAACCTGTGCTGTCAAATTAGCCAGAATATTTGAGATTCTCTGTTAAGGAACTGAAGATGTGATTTAAGACTTTCAAAGGGAGATTCCACTGACTTACTTCCTGAGTCCTTCAGACATGTGTGGCGGCCTTCGTCAAGTCAACTTTTGCTGCAGTTTGGAAGAAAGACGCTTTAATTATGAAAGTGTTTCACCCCGGCCTTCCATCTTCTTCCTTTCATATCGACACACAAGGCTTTCTGTCTCATTCCGCATGTTTTCACTGAATATTAGTAATTCAAAGAGAAACTGACAGTGACAGGAATGCATGTGCTACTAATGTGCCCGGTTTGAGGCTGTGTGTGAGTCTTTGCTCTCAAATGAACTCTACGCCTTCGACTCTTGGGCTCAGGTGTGCTGATGACAATTTGCCCTGACTTTGTTGGCACATCCGACAAACAATTGATGGGCTCCTTGAACTCGGGAGCTCCTTCATGTTTCGACATGTGTTCCTGGACAGATGATGGCGATGGGACGTTTGAAGAAGAAAGCTGCCGCTGTGATCGGGACGCCCTGTCAGCTTCACATGGATTAGCGCTTGATTTGCGTGCTCGCACTTCAGAGTTCAATTGTGAAAGGGGCGGAGGGATGAAGGGGTTGGGTTGGCAGACGAGGAAAAGGAAATGCATTTCAGCGAAGGTGGTGAAAACAGGATGCATGCTTTGCTCATTAGCGAGAGGGGAAGCTGTTTGATGTCGGGGTGTTTGGCCGTGTTTTCAGCAAATGCGACAAGAAGGCTTTGTAATGGAAGTTAGGTGCTCGTCTTCTGAGGAGCTTCAGGGAACGATAGGAACGCAGCCAAATCCCCAAATGACAAAAATCCTGAAGCTAAATGTTTGCCTTCAACGACATTTTCAATTCATTATTATCATGATTTGTTCGTGTCCCTTCACATGTGTGCGTCTGTACGACGGTGCTGGAGCTGTGAATTATCCACAGTGTGAAATCTCAGCACAGCAACACTGAGCCATCTGTTTACCCGACATGCTTAATATGCAGCACTGCCGTACACACCGCACAGCTACAGAGCTGTGATGGTTTTGTGGTTTTTCTTTTTTCATTTCAGTTTGTGAGTCTACATGTTACCAGTAAGACAAAGCGTTGTCATGGTTAACATTACTTTGATGTTTCTGTCAAAATGCACTTGAATAATCATTTGTCATCATTCAAGTGACATGTTTACATTTACTCCACATCTGTAGAGGGTCTACAGCTACAACATAACGACAAGAAGTACAGACTGAGTTGAAAGTGTGCGCTTCAGGTAATGTTTGAGATGAACAGTCACTTGACACATGATGATAAACGACCATAACTCTTTGTTGAGTACCTACTGATGTAACACATTGTTGATGATGAGTCTGAGCATCGCTCACGGGACCCCACGAGACCTCAAGGGACCCCACGGGACCTCACGGGACCCCACGAGACCCCACGGGACCCCACGGGACCCCACAAGACCTCACGGGACCCCACGAGACCTCACGGGACCTCACGAGACCTCACGGGACCCCACGAGACCCCACGGGACCTCACGGGACCTCACGGGAACTCACGGGACCCCACGGGACCTCACGGGACCCCACGGGAACTCACGGGACCCCACGGGAACTCACAGGAACTCACGGGACCTCACGGGACCCCACGGGACCTCACGGGACCCCACAGGAACTCACGGGACCCCACGGGAACTCACAGGAACTCACAGGACCTCACGGGAACTCACGGGACACAACGGGAACTCACGGGACCGGCCGGGACCTCGAGCAAGTGTTCCAAGTGGGATTTAGCAATCGATGTGAACTGCACACACTTCAATCTAATGACTGCACCTTTACATCAGTGGCTGCACATTCGTGAGACGTGGTCATTGCCATCATCAACATTCTCAGACGAATAGAGAGTTCTCAGAACAGCAGAAAGCACGTCTCACTGCAGTGTGTGACGTCTTGAACAGTGACGCTGCCAGCAGCCATCACGGCGCCACAGCAGGACAGCAAATCAGACGTTTGGAAGGAGAAATACGTCTCTACAATGTTCGGTTCCTAAATATTAACCTGTGGAGCTAACAGCAGCAGAGTACGTTAGCATCATTAGCTCGTGTTGGAACTTCAATGCTGTACAAGCAACGGAAGGTGAACTGAATGCACACACACGTGCTGCTTTTAATGATTGTAACAGCAGAAAACGACCGACCCGGCTTCACAAGAGGTGTTGTTACTTTCATCGTCTCGACCTTTTTTCACTTCTGAATCAGTTTGACGTCCTGGATATGTCCTATAAATTATCATCATGTGTCAAGTGACTGCTTCTCTCTCAAATCTCTTTTTTGTTTTTACCAAATAAATCATATTTATACAGGAAGTGCAGTTGGTGATAGTCGGGGCTCCGGACAGCTTCATGGAGCAGCGGGGCTCGGGGTCAAAGTGTCAATTATTATCATTGCAGAGACGTGAAAAATGTGTGAATATGGCAACTTCCTATATTTCATCGTCACAAAGTGAATCTGTGCTGTTGCGTGAGGTCTAATTGCCTTTTCAACCAAAATGAATGAAACTCAGTGAATGTGCTGTACTCAAAGCACATTCTGCAAAGATGTGTTGGTCCTTCATCATATAAAGAAGAAACCATCTGATGACTTCAACCCCAGTTGTTGTGCATTGATGACAGCATCATGTTCTGAGATGTTGTCTTGTTTTCTTTCCATTCGTTGGCGATAGACCAGAAAGAAGGAGAAAACAAAGTCCTGAATCTCTTTCCCCACGAGAGCACTGACGTGGTCGTCCCTGGTGCCACCAGAGACGTCTTCCATCTTCCTCCGCCCACTTCAGGGAGCGCCGCCTTCCCCACAGACTCCATCCCAGCTCCCCGGAAATAACTAGGGCATCTGGGAGACAACTTCAGAGCATAATTAAAGGAGTGTTTGTGGCCTACACCCTCATCTCACTGTGTGTGTGTGTGTGTGTGTGTGTGTGTTCATCGCAGCACAAAGATACTGTTGGGAGTAAAGTTAAGTGATTAGTCGCAATGTACAACCCCAATGTGAATGACAGTCACTACCTGCAGACTTAAACTCGATGATTCGTGCTTTAGATGATGCAACTGTTCGTCTTACAAAATCCAAAAAGAACTTCTCTTTTGGCTTTGACTGCTACGAAATGCCCCCGAAACTAAGAGAATAGAAAACTGTTGAGACTGATAGAAGCCATTTGTTTTAAATCAGGACTACACTACATTATCTCGTTATCGTGCTCCTTCAGTCGCTCCCTTTCCTTTGGCCTCATTAGCTTTTGTACACTGTTCTCCATTTGTTTTATTCTGAACGCCTTCATCTCTGCAGCTCGCTCCATCGTTCTCGCTCTCGACCTATAATGACCTTCCCGCCGCTCTTTTCCTTTCTTCTGCTCGGTGAGGTGTGGGTGTGTAAAAAGAAGAAATAAAGGAACACTGAAGGACAGAGGACGTAAGAGACAGAGAAAGACACCGGAAGTGGGAGCAGCTTCAGAGGAGAGACCAGCTGCGTGAAGCTCGCGGTGGCTTCCTCTGAACTCTCCATTTCATGGATGTCGACGAAGAGGGAGCACTCGCTTTGCGAAACATGAAAGAACACTTCATACGTCCCCTCGGATTCGTTCTTCTCTTCGCACCTTCTGTCAAAATATTGACACGGGAGGGAGAAAGCAAGCTGCATCTTACTCATGTATCACACGTTGTCCTCTTGAATTATTGATTTCCAGAGAAGGGGCTTTGTTCTGGACACAGGGCGACCCTCGGCTCGTTTTACACATCTTCCGTGGTGGTACCTGTGGAACCAATCTACGTCTGCCTCCAGATTGCTGGCTCAAAGCGCTTTCCCTGTTGGAACTGTGGTGTAGCTCAGGGCTAAATCAAGAAGAAGTGAGTGGCTCTTAGTGAAACACCTGGCCTCAGGGCTCACAGATACTCTCACGCTGTTTAGCTGATGATCAATCCTCGAGGTTGTAGGTTCAAGTCAGGAGGACGGTTGTGTTGCCAAAGCGCCCTTAGGTGTAAGGACATATTCATAAATGTCATATTCATTCAAATCATTTAGAAAACATTTAGAGAGCGAGACAGAGGAAGGAGATGACTGAAAGTGCCCTTAGACGTTCCATGACATGCTGTGTGATGCTGTGAGCAAACACAGATCAGTGCACTTGTGACAGATCACGCACAATGATAATAGTTGCTGACAATAAATCACAAAAATGATCGTTTAACGTATTACCATATGTTGTGGCTTTGTTCGTACTGAGGGTTCCATAATGTTTTGTTTTCTGAGATTTTCAGATCATTCTGTAGCTTCCCAGTCGTGTTCCTCATGTATTCAAATCTGAACGTTCAAATTTTGGTGGAAATACATGTTTGAGTGCCAAAATGCCATTTTCTGAAGCCCTTCTAAAAGCATGCCATGACGGAGGTTTGTGCATGACGCATCAATTCATGAAGCTCTCCTCACCAACGAACACAGCGGCTTTCATGAATTACTATCATAAGAAATCCAAGTGTCAGCCTTGTACATGCACACTGTGCTGGGGTGCTGTGCAGGTTGCTATCAGGTGTTCGGGTCCCTGCAGTTCTGTACGGTCTTGTGACCATTTGAGTTCTGCACAAAATAAACAAACCAAAGCAGTTCTGTTCATGAGAAAACTTCATGAGCTATTTGAATCTCCTAACCTGGCATTGTGACACACACAAGGTGAGGAGGCGACGTAGGAATGGTGTTATTGAAACCGCTCCTGGTGATTCACGTGCTGTCGTCATGGTTAGCGCTCAAGTGGAAAGCAGACTTGTGCCGCGTGTCTTCACGTGTCCAGACAGACGTGCAGCATTGTACATTTGGCATTACGCCGACCGAGAGAGTGAGTTTGGACCTTTGGACCTCAGCGGTATCTGCGAGTGCTGCCGAGGGGCAGCAGACAGTGTCTGATAGGAGCCGACATTCAGCTAACAAAGAGCCGCGTAACGCTCCCCTGTGGGCTGTAGGTGAGTCGATCACGAAGCCATGTTGCAGGATATCGGACGAGCCGCTGACATTGTTGTTTTTTATCAGCATCACACCCTCAGTCTCTCTCACTCTTTCACTGAGAAGAGTCAACTCCACATCCAGCTGCTGCTCAATGCATTCACAACGAGTAACACGATGACGGAGGAGAGACGGAGAGACGGAGGGATGGAGGGAGAGACGGAGGGATGGAGGGAGAGACGGAGGGATGGACGGAGAGACGGAGGGATGGACGGAGAGACGGAGGGATGGAGAGACGGAGGGATGGACGGAGGGATGGAGAGACGGAGGGATGGACAGAGAGACGGAGAGACAGAGGGATGGACAGAGGGATGGAGAGACAGAGGGATGGACAGAGGGATGGAGAGACAGAGGGATGGACAGAGGGATGGAGAGACAGAGGGATGGACAGAGGGATGGAGAGACAGAGGGATGGACAGAGGGATGGAGAGACAGAGGGATGGACAGAGGGATGGAGAGACAGAGGGATGGACAGAGGGATGGAGAGACAGAGGGATGGACAGAGGGATGGAGAGACAGAGGGACGGACAGAGGGATGGAGAGACAGAGGGATGGAGAGACAGAGGGATGGACAGAGGGATGGAGAGACGGAGGGATGGACGGAGAGACGGAGGGACGGAGAGACAGAGGGATGGAGGGACGGAGAGACAGAGGGACGGAGAGACAGAGGGATGGAGAGACAGATGGATGGACAGCTGTAAGATATTCATAAACACAAGTTTGGGATTGACAGATTATTTTAGGCTGTTTTAGTTCAATCAATAATTAAGGGTCAAAAGTGCACTCAGCCAATATCCCTTCAGTTGTTAACATGTTAACATGTCATTCATGGCACAAACATGGAACAATAGATGTTGAACTGCAAAGTGTTTTACAACAATCAACAAGTCTTCTGTTCATAGATTGTGAACGGACTCGTGGTCCTGATGCTTCTACTGGAGGGATCTTTGTGATCTAATGATGAATACCAAACACAACCAGTTGTTCCTGTTCACTCATAACTGACTCGTTCTGCAGCCTACGGAATCAGAGATTCAAAACACTTGAGAAGTTTTATTCCAATAACATACGAGCGCTCCTGCAATCCACTCAGAACAGACTCTTGACCCACTTTTGCTCCATGACCGTCCAGATGAGGACGAGGGATATAAGAAGGCTTCCTACATGCACAACACAGTGGTACTCTCATCAGTAATTACCTCATTTACATATCAATCATTGCAGAAATAGATGTATTAACATATGAAAAGTACTCCTCTATATACACACGCTATATTGCAATATCAAGGAATAAGTGCATCATCCCTCGTTGTCCTATTACTTCCCCGTTTCCTCCTAGGCATGTGCTCACACACACACACACACACACACACACACACACACACACACACACACACACACACACACACACACACACACTTTGTTCCACCAAGCAGCGGCTGAATCATTTCCGTTGACTTCCTGGTGCATTGGCCTCCAGAGGCAAATTCATAAAAGCAAAGATCTAAGACAATTTACATGATTTCATTAAAGATGTGTGGTTGTATTAAGCTCATTCGTTACACTGCAGCCACGGTGTGTGTGTGTGTGTGTGTGTGTGTGTGTGTGTGATTTGATTCTGGGGATTTCCAAGCTTATTTCATCACTTAATTAACTGGAGAGAAGTACGGCTTCTCTTCTTTCCGTTCCGTTGTGTTTATCTCTCGGCCACAGAGGTGTGGAGTCACTGAGAGGTCTTTGGCATTGTGTGAAGATGAACGCGTGTCTGCTGCTGAGGAAGATTCCATTCCAACACTGATTAACGATGGAATCCTCCCAGTGAAGCTGCTCACACATCCCCGGTATGCCTCGTGTGTCGTGTAATGTTCCCATGTGAAAGTGCCCATTATGACGCCAATTAAAGCCAATTAAAGACATTCCAGAGGTTTTTGTTGTTCTTTTCAAAGCCCACACAATAGGAGATTTGAATATTGTGCCTAATGATATATTTCATAATAACGTCAACCTTCACAATTACCCATGCCTTGTACTGATTACAGACAATTAGTAGCACAGGCAGGTAGATATCTTTCATCAGGTGTTCGGCTGATTATGAAGGCGCACGCTGCATCTCTGCACACAGCGCTCCCCAGAGGCCTAATTGGGTGTTGAATGATTCCAGCATTGTTTGTTTAGCCCTGATTACACCTGTGATAAAGGCTCCATCAAAGAGAAGAGATGTAATGATGGCGTCTCAAACAGGCCAGGCACAGAAAGGTCAGCTAAACGCTGAACATCATAAATACTTCATCGCAAACTTTCTTCTCAGAGCCATCAGGGAGGAAGACAACAAAGTTAATCATTTAAAGCTTTTAAAATGAGATATTTATTCTATCTGTGTTTATATCACACAGCGCCTCAGGGCTACAACCGCATACCAGAGCCTGATTAACATGCTGCCAGCAGCAGCTGAGAAGGTGTGCGTGTGCGTGTGCGTGCGTGGGTGCGTGTGCGTGAAGAGTAAGACTGCACTTGAATGCTCCTCATTTGTTTCCCTTGTTTACCTGCAGGGCATTGCACTATACAGGGACATGAATTGCTGCTATTGACAGATCACCCGCAGCTGATTGCTGCATTAGCTCTGCTTTTAAAATCACTCTTCGATCTGATTGCTTCATCGTTGCTTCCTCACAAAGCTCAGTGTGATGAATTATGAATTTGATATATTTATCGGTGAGAGATCAGGGACAAGGAATGGATCCTGCCATTGTGTTTGTCTCCGTTCTGACTTCAGTGTGTGTGTGTTCTTAAAGTGATGGGAGAGAGAGGGCTGCGTCTGTGGCTGATTAGGCCGCACAGGAAGTCTGCTTCTCATCTCCCATTTCTCCAGGTTGCATCAGGGAGGCTCGTCATTGACACATCCTTCCTTGACGAAAACACTCGGGGTCAAAACCAACATTTCCCACCCGTCAAATGATTTCCTTTGTTTCTCAATAACATCATTGTCAACCTGACAACATGAAGATACCTACAACTGTCAATTCAGCTCATTGTGACAGTGTGCAGCCGTGGAGCGGGTTGCTTTTCTCAGGTAACCTCAGCAAAACCGTGTTTGACTTCTAACCGTCGGAGCGCAGGACACATCCCTGCAGCATGATTAACCCCTTATTATCCAACCTCCCCTTGCATTCACTGCTGTACCAGAAGCAGCCGCAGATTGGCTTCTCCCATCACATCGCTTATACGTCAGCCGTAATAATGGAAAATGAACAGAGAGATTTGTATTCCTTTCTGTTCACTGTATCGTTAAATATGACATTCTTACGCTGTGCAAAGTAAGGCCGTTGCTTTTTGTACATGGCATCATGTTCTATTGTGTTAAGGCCTGTATAACCTGTTACTGTAGTAATGGGCCCATACACATCAACAATTGCCAAATTTAAGGCAAGTTTACTTTTTCAAAAGAGATTTCTGTGTTTGAGGGTTGTTTGTGATCTTCGTACTGGTTTAAATCAACATGTGATGACATCTGTGGTGGTGTTTGCTGATTTCTTCAGCACAATGTCAATCAGACATGATTTAAAACTAACGAGTTGTTGACTGTTCAACTCTTACTGAACTCTCACTTTGGTTGTTGCATATTTAGTAAACGTGACTGATCGCAGACAGATGATCAACATGGAAGCAGCTGAGGTCAATATAATAAGTTCATGACTGCAGCTGACTGTAAAGCAAGGAATGTCTGCATGTGTGTATGTGTGTGTGTGTGTGTGTGTGTGTAGGTGTGTGTGTGCGTGTGTGTTATTTGCATATCTCAAGAACTTTTCATCCGATGAACTTCACACTTTCCGGGTTAATTGCTAGGGACCCAAGGAAGTGCAGTGTCGATGCGGGAGTGATTTGGACATGCAACACACGTTCAATATTAATGAACTTTGAAATAACAAACGAACAGCACTCTGTGCAGAAAAGGGGGCGGAGCATATGGTCCGGAGCCTTTACAGGCTGCAGCTCATTGGCTGAAGTCACATTAAGCTGCTGATAGACTGTTCCAACCAGACTCTACTTCAGCAATCAGCCTACTCCCAACAGGCTTGAGCTCCAAACGGGCACGCCCCCCAACATCGCTGCAAGCAGCAGTACCGGAAGCCAAGCGATCGACCCGTTCCAAGCGGCTACTCGGTCCGAACGGGCTGTTCATGAATATTCATAAAGATATCAAACCAGGTTATCAGGGTCGCTGACGTTGCTCATTGAAATCATTGCAGCAGATGAAAGATTATCTGACAAAAAGTCAATCTTTTATAAATTGCCACTCAAACATTAGGATTACCTTCAGATGTTGGTATTCATTTGATGTGGCTGTGACCCCACCCATCTGTTACTCAAGCAAAAGCTAAGAATATTTAGCAAAGACATTTAACCCAGCTGTGATTCTGACTGGCTGAGCAGTGAAACATGATCTGGTTCATTGGGGAGCAACAGAAAGGCATATTCCATCCAGAATGAAATAGTTGTCATCATGCTGTCTGTCTGTCTCTTTCTGTCTGTCTGTCTGTCTGTCTGTCTGTCTGTCTGTCTGTCTGTCTGTCTGTCTCTCTGTCTCTCTCTCTATTATCTCACGCCCTAATATTATAACTTTCAAACTTGCACCAGAGCGATGGAAAAGAAAAGAATAAAAAAAGATTTGCCTTCTTTTGTTTTCCCAACACTCATATCATTTATCTTAATGCAAGCTTGGGAAATGCGACTGACAGGTTACCCTTTGCATATATGAATCTGAGGCTCTTCTATGTGACAGGTGTCAGTGTGGAGGTCAGCTCACCTGATCCTCATTCTGTTCAAGCCGCTGGGACTCCGGATGAGGAAGAACAGCGGCGTGATGTTCGGCCCTCTGGTGTGTGAGGGTTATTTGTGGGCGGGTGAAGACATACATGCACATCTATGCACACATGTACACATATTTAGCAAACGCACATTTCCACTTGATGCACAGCGGCAGTCACACACTGCCAGCGGCATAACAGAGGTGCAGAGATGGTGGAGCATTCATAACCGGCTCACAGCAGAAATAGGCCCTTTCATTTACTTGTGCTAAATGCAGCTTTTTAGTAAGTGCCAAAGCGACCAGCATCCTGCTCTCCCGTTGCACTCTCCTCTGCTCTTCCTCCTCCTCCTCATCGCCCCTCCTGCCCCTCATTGTAATTGTCTCCTGAAAGAGCACACGGTAAATAAAGCTAATGCAATATTTCCTCTGGAGTTGGTCTTGTGATGTAGTGCCGTGTTTGGCTTGCCAGAGAACTACGTTTTGAGATTGAACTCGGGGGCTGGTTAGATGAATAATGGCTGTGCTAAAATAGTTTCCAAGGTTATATTCAGTGAAAAGGACACACTTTCACATCTGAAGTCCATTTTCTGGTGGAAAATATACACATCTCCTGAGATGGAGGTTTTATTGTTCCTTTGCTTTGGTGATGCTGCTCGGTTATAAAGAACCGCACACATTGACAGTGTCTCTGTTTGAGTTAGTCTGTCATCCTCTCGGGCTCTCTGTCTGTTTCTGTGTGTCAGAGCCTCTCTCACCTCCATCACCTCCTTCCTCTCTCCCCAGCTGCTCCTGCACATCCACCGTGACATCTCCTTCAGCATTTCCTCCACACCAAACACCCTCTTCTCTACCTGCCATCATCTTTCTCTCATCCCTAAGTGCTGCTTTCCCCTCTCCACCCTCCCAGTCAGCTTCCCACTGCTGTCTCCATGGTGTAGTCATGGTCGCCATGGTAACTGTCAGGCAAATGGAGGGTGGCATCCAGGACTGCATTGGGTGGGTGGGGGACGGGGGGGGGGGGGCGAGGATGTGGAGGTAAAGGTACCACTGGAGTACGTTGAAAGGGTTTGGCAACGGCACAGTGAGGCAGCGTACTGTCACAAATCACCAA
This sequence comes from Melanostigma gelatinosum, assembly GCF_949748355.1. NCBI lineage: Eukaryota > Metazoa > Chordata > Actinopteri > Perciformes > Zoarcidae > Melanostigma > Melanostigma gelatinosum. The sequence continues at coordinate 815,516 of NC_136644.1, forward strand.
AAGCTCTCTTTCACACACACACACACACACACACACGTGCATGCAGTGCACATACATACTCACATGCATACAGTACCACCCACTTACAGTATCACCGTACACCCCCCCCCCCACCCCTCTCACACACACACACACACACTCAAAGGATCTCTCAGTGCAGCAGCATTCGAGTCGAGAGGCTTATCACTGGAAATGGGGCTTTAAGACGACCTGTGGATTCCCATACGGAGGGAACTAATGTAAAATTGGCTTCGATGGAGAGGAAAATGCAACATGTGATTTCATGAACTGAGACTGCATCAGAAACTGAAAGTGAGTCATTTTGGCGGAATACAGTGACGAGAGAGGAAAGTGGCTATTACCTACCTGAGGAAAACTCCTAGCTATTGTTTTATTCACCGATCTCTCAGGCGCTGTCTCCTTCTTCCTCCATCTGCAGCCTTTAATCTCAGTATGCAGCTGAGCTCCCTATGAGGAGACGTTAGATTACTTTGGACAGCTTGGGCAATGAAGGTAGAAGAGGAGAAACACAAGCAAGAGATAAAAAATAAACAGTCGCTGGTGATGGGAAAGGGAGGAAGGGAGGGAAGGGAGGGAAGGGAGAGGCAGGCTGCGGTAAAAAGCTCCATAAGAGGACAGCAAACACACAGTACAGCCAGAGATGGATGGCATGAGTCCTCACACAAGCAATAGGGACATGGCAGCAGGAAGGGAGGAAGACAAGTGTGCAAAGAAGCAACCAGACGGTCAACAGAATATCCAGGAATGTTTCAGACATAATAATAATAATAACTTTATTCATGTAGCACCTTTAAAAACAAAGTGCTTTGACAGACCGAGCAGCAAAAGCAAGACAATAACAACAGAAAGCTCAGTGAGACAGATGTAGATAAAGATAGATATAACTGAGAAATACACAAATGTATTCAATAAAGAAATTCAGTAGAATAAGAAAAATAAAACAGAAAAGTCTGTAAAAATGTCTTTAAGAAGCGATTGAAGAGATTCTGCCTGATGACTGAAGCACTCTCTCGCTTGTTGAGCCAGAGTCCAGGGGCACATTTTGAATGCTGTTTACAACAGCAACTGACCATGTGTTAGGGTTAGTATGTAAAATAGTATGTAAAATAATATCGACGAACACAGTAAGTGGTCACTTTGATTGTATCCAAGCTAAGAGGACGAGCAGCGGACAGACGACCAACAGCATCAGTTAGACACAAAGAAATCTTTCAGAGAAGATGAATCCACCTCGACAACACTGAAGTCAGGTGTGTGACAAGAGAAGGAACATGAGCGAAGCACGTGAAAGTCTTTGGTCAATCACAGTCAAAAGTCGAGGGAGTAACGTCTCCACGGCGACAGGTCGACTCCATCTCGTGTCTGCCAGAGAAGACGAGGAGTTTAGAGTTAAACTGAGACTCCTGTTGTTATCTGTGAGGGCTGCATTGAATAAAGATGTTTAATAAGCATCAGTATGTGTACCATGGCGCAGTAGCTGTTTCAATCCATTTCCAGTTCCAAGCAGTTAGATGATACTGATTGAGGTGTGTGTGTGTGTGTGTGTGTTGTGTTTACGTAACTACTGAATATGTGCGTTTCTTAGCTTGAGCACACACATTTTGCTCTCTGCAGAGTTTTGGGGATAGAAAGGATTTGTGTGGCTGTATGGTTCACATGAAGCTTCAGCATTTTGCAGATGTTGTGACAACTGCCTGCACACACGTTTCTTGAGTGTTTCTGGCTGTTTAACTTTTCTTAGTAGTTTTGTATGCCAGCATGCATGAATGCCTCTGTATCGATGTGTGTGTGTGTGTGTGTGGGCGTGCGTACATTCGTGTGTGAGTGAGGATAGGGAATGAGCAGTCTGTCATGCCTGAGAGGGAGCCGAGCCTGTTTAAATTGCATTCTGGCTTCCAAGCCTCTCATCTGCAAACTGGCACCTCTCGTTCGCTCTCTCTCTCCCTCTCTCTCTCTCTCTCTTCCTCTTCCTCTTCCTCTCTCTCTCTCTCTCTCTCTCTCTCTCTCTCTCTCCCCCTCCCCCCATCCTCTCTCTCTGCTTTGTATGTCCGCCTCTGTCTTTCCTCCTATTCTGTATGTATGCCTCTATTCTGTCCTCCCCCGCTTCTTTTCTCTCTTTCCCCTTCACTGTCAGTTTTCCGCCATCATGCACCTCTGTACCGAAAACGATGACACTATCAACTTTCCTCTGCAAACACACGCACACGCACATGCACACACGCACATGCACACACGCACATGCACACACGCACATGCACACACTGCCTCAACTCTAAATTGCACAACATCATAGATACGCATGCCCACTTGTTGCCCAAACTACATTTGTAATGCAGTACCAGGCTGACAGCGATTTACATATCAAACATGTTGCAATTACACTGGAAAGTGTAACGAGCTGCTAAAAGCAGTGCTCGATCCTCCATCAGACAGACTATTGAACAGCATGTGCTGTCCCCTATTCAGCCTATATGTGTGTGTGTGTGTATGCGCATGCACATCTGTTGATTCGCCACTAATAACCCCCAGTTGTTTGTCCTTCAGTGTAATGGCCTCCATAAATCACATCATATTCTTCGAAGAGATTGTCCGCTGGGCCCTTCGCTCCCTCTCATCTAGCCTTGTGTCTCCCCCTTCTGTTCCTCCCACACCTCACACGTAGTCTCAGTTTTTTACCTAAACCCCCCCACCAAACACACACACACACACACACACACACTCGATTTGATTTGAGTTGATCGAACCTTGTTGCTTTGAGGCCTTTTTGTTCATCAGTTTGTCTGTTTTGCTGCAGCCATTGATTGTCACATTGTTAGTTTGATGTTTGATTGGTTGAAGGTTGTGGTGCTAAACGAGTTGAAAGGCCAAATGTCAAATGCAGTGGCTTGGAGGAGGTTCAGCAAACCTAATCGTAAAACAGTTTGCTTCAGGATCCTGCAAAGAGTGTGTGTGTGTGTGTGTGTGTGTTTGTGTATATGGTGGTGGAGTGTATTCATGATTGTCCTTGAATACTTTTCTGAGTGGTTTAAAAGCTTCATGCTGTTTTAGCAAGGTTGTTGCTCACACTGAGTAGCTCTCTTTCCTTTTCTTTCTCTCTCTCTCTTCATCTCTGTCACACACTCGCACATCTCTGTACGTCTTTGTCCCTTACTGTGAACTCCTTATCCAGAACTTCTTTGTACAAGAGACTTGCTCCTGCACACACACACACAAGATAAGCACATTTAGAGTTTCACATACGCACACCGAGTACCTTCTACACTTCAAAGTGGGGCAGCCTACCTCTCAAGTAGGCAGTCACGGTGGCGAGCGGCACACTACAGAGCGGCACAGGGTGGAGAGCGGCACACGGTGCAGAGCGGCACAGGGTGCAGAGCGGCACACTACAGAGCGGCACAGGGTGGAGAGCGGCACAGGGTGGGGAGCGGCACACGGTGAAGGGCGGCACACTACAGAGCGGCACAGGGTGCAGAGCGGCCGCCCGTCTGAACTTCTTTAACAGCCTAAGTGTTGTACAAAGCTCACGTTTATGCTTTCACTGACATCTAATACATTAATCAGATCATGAATGAAATGAAAAATGACACTTCTGTTTGTAGACTTCAGAGAGTTGTGTCTTTGTGACATCACATCAGCCTTTCATCTCCGCGGGCTGCACCTCTCGGGGATGTTGCTCTGAGCGCAGCTCGGCCAGTTTGATATTGTTAGCGAGCCGCTCAGCGACAACAAACTGCTGCCTGTTCACCTTCATATCAAACATATCAAACATATCAAACATATCAAACATATCCAAGATATCAAACATATCCAACATATCCAACATATCAAACATATCCAACATATCCAACATATCCAACATATCCAAGATATCCAACACATCAAACATATCAAACATATCAAACATATCAAACACATCCAACATATCAAACACATCCAACATATCAAACACATCCAACATATCAAACACATCCAACATATCAAACACATCCAACATATCAAACACATCCAACATATCAAACACATCCAACATATCCAACACATCCAACACATCCAACATGTCAAACATGTCAAACATATCAAACATATCAAACACATCCAACATATCAAACACATCCAACACATCCAACATATCCAACACATCCAACACATCAAACATGTCAAACATATCAAACATATCAAACACATCCAACATATCAAACACATCCAACACATCCAACACATCCAACACATCAAACATGTCAAACATATCAAACATATCAAACACATCCAACATATCAAACACATCCAACACATCCAACACATCAAACACGTCAAACACATCAAACACATCAAACACATCCAACACATCCAACACATCCAACACATCCAACACATCCAACACATCCAACACGTCCAACATGTCAAACATGTCAAACATATCCAACATATCCAACATATCAAACACATCCAACACATCAAACATGTCAAACATGTCAAACATGTCAAACATATCCAACATATCAAACACATCCAACATATCCAACATGTCAAACATGTCAAACATATCAAACATATCAAACATATCAAACACATCCAACACATCCAACACATCCAACATATCAAGATCAGATATGTAAAGAAGTCTGTTTAGCCTTCGGTCCTCATATTCTCTCGGGAGATTTTATGAATCAATGTCCCAGAAACAGGTTGTAAGCAACATAGCAGACCATGGAGCGAACTCAAGTTTAAATACAGCCGTGTTTGAAGCACCACTGCAGACTGCCTCCTCGCAGTAAATGGGTCATGTCTCAATATTTCTTAAAGTTTCAAATGATTGCAGCGCCTTGCCTTGTTGAACTCTCCCTTCGTGTAAGGTGGAGCTGTCTGGGCAAGTGGAAATAAGAAGTATATGGTAAAAAACCTTTCTCATGTTGTTCTGTGTGACTTTCTCTCCCTTTCTTTGAGCCATGCTAATGCTGTCTCTGGGGATTGGAAGACACCGAAATATCTCAGCACCTACTGGACGAGATGACATTTTGTACAAGAATTCATGGTTTCCAAAGGATGAAGGGTGCTCACTTTGGTGATCCCTTGACTTCTCCTCAAGTGTTGTACTTTGCTCCACAGCTGTGAGAGAATAGAACAGAAGAAAGGAGATAAATCAGCAGCTGCACCAGATGTGAAGCTGCTGATGCAGCCGCATGAGGGCGGAGCTCCAGAGAGGTGACACTCTGCTCAGCCGACACTCACTGGCCGAGTGTCGGTGGGTACGAGGGGGTCTGGAGCTGCAGCTGGGCCAAGAAGCTTGTGTGACCAACGTGGTGTGAAACTGTGCTGCTTTGAGGCAACAGTCACTGAGGCGCTTGTACTGTTCATGTTGTCTGCTGTTGATTCTATCAGAAGCATCAGGTTATTTACTGTACGTAGTTAAATATCTCTTGTTTCACCCGTCGTGGTGTCCGTAGCTGCTTGTATTCTTTGTTGGTCTTTATTCTGAGGAACTGGAGAAGTTCGTTGTATATTTATAATTGATGATCAGCGTAAGCACCGGCTGCCCGTCTAAGGAATTTATTGGAAGGTAAAGGTTCATGTTTAATTTAATTATTTTGTGGCCTTACGATGTTCTTTAATTAAACAATGATATCGTATATAATCCCAACGTATAGGGCGACAATTATTATTTATTTATTTTAATATACGAATGTATCAATTATTCTCAAAGTCTTTTATTTTGTATAAACAATGTCTAGTTAATGTCTTAATGTTTTAGTAACTCATCTTCTCTTAAAAACAGACAAATGTATCAAGACAGACCCGAATGATCAGATCCTGACAAGAGAAACACTGGACCTGGAATTCAAAAGTATTGCTGAGACTCAGATTCTTTTAAATAGATTTTTACTTCAGTACTTGAGTGAAATACATGTTTATTAAACGGATTCATTTCATCACTGAAGTAATAATCAGATAATCATGAGCAAATGTATTTTTCCATCAGCGGAATGGAAGGACAGTGTGTAGTGTTGGTGAAAGACATCTTCTCACTCATGGCTGTTAGACATAGAAGTTAGATGAAGATGATGATGGTGCCAGAGGTGCATAGCAGTCATATTGCCAGATAAGATGAGTTGGGAAGCTATTTCCACTTTGCAGCGCTTACAGAGCAGCGTATTGGATGGAGGGCGAGATGTCACTGCTGTGTGTCAGTACAGCCTCCCAGCCGCTAGTGTGGCTGTAGACATTTAGAGGCCCTACGCAACACACTTCATCTTAAAGAACTCTTCGCTCTCTGTTGAGCGACTCTGCTCTGATTTCTTTAGGTATAAAAAGCAAGATAGGAAAAGAGCAATAAATAAGCAATGTGTCCTTGGACTAATGTATTCGATGTCAGCAAGTTGGCTCGTGCAGCTGCCATGGCTTTAATTTTGGAATATTTCTACCTACTGTTTAATATATCCATGTTCTTTGTGCATTGTGACCGGGTCAAAGTTCAGTGTCAGGTCAGCAACCAGCCCTCTAACTGCCAGTGTTCTCCTTCCCCTCCTCGTGCTGTGTTTCCATTGCTCCCTTGCCACAGCAACAACAACATCGTCAACATAATATGCACGCAACATCTGAACTATCAAATATTTATCCAATATTACTGTATTCAGGGCCGCCTTAAGCCAACAAGACTATGCATCTTCGTGGGAAACGTTTACCGATTTGTCATTTTTACTATGCTCTACAATGGCTGAGGTGCAAGGCAGCATTGCTGCTTATTGTCCATATGTGGATTGACTAGCTGTAAATCCGCTGTAGAGAATATGCAAGAGCATCCAGTATGCATGTTCTGGGAGTATTAAAGTAAAGGGATAAAACGGGTAAAATAGGCGGCGATGTGAGGGGAGGAGAGGGAGGACAGTGAGTTTATGAATCCTGATTTAATGGCACCACATTATTCACAAGTCCTCCAGGCCAAATCCAGCTGCTCACTCGGAGCCTCTTGCTTGCACTCACTATTATTTTCTCTCTATTTTCCCTTTGCTCTCGTTCTCCTTCTCCATTGCCCTGACGCACATTCTTGTTTTTCCCTCTATGTTCAAAAGCTGCTCCAACCCACCTCTCTATCTCTCCCCCTCCCTCCCACTCTGTCTTTCCCTTAATCCCATCCACAGTAGTTGAGTGACAAACCTAATTGGAGTGCAGAGAGGGTCCAGTGGGAAGCCAGACATGAAGCAAAAGAGACACTCACTTCTGTAAAGAAACATGCAACATATAGAGCCAGAGACAGTGATGGCCAGTCAAATAGACTGGTGGGAGAGAAGCAATCAAAGCAGATTGAAAGTGTGGTATGTGTGTGTGTGTGTGTGAGAGTGTGAGAGAGAGACAGAGTCTGCGAGTGACACCTTGTTTGGAGCTCAAATGTCATGTTCCAAAAGTAAACTATGTCTCCGCGGTTGGATTGCTTAGTTCTGCGTGAAATACAACCCTACCTACAAGCTTTAGTGACTCCTAACAACTGTTGCTGCAGTGAACCAGTGAACAAGTGTACCAGTGCACCAGTGCACCAGTGAACCAGTGTACCAGTGTACCAGTGAACCAGTGAACCAGTGAACAAGTGTACCAGTGCACCAGTGCACCAGTGAACCAGTGTACCAGTGAACCAGTGTACCAGTGCACCAGTGTACCAGTGAACCAGTGTACCAGTGTACCAGTGCACCAGTGCACCAGTGAACCAGTGTACCAGTGTACCAGTGAACCAGTGTACCAGTGCACCAGTGTACCAGTGAACCAGTGCACCAGTGTACCAGTGAACCAGTGCACCAGTGCACCAGTGAACCAGTGTACCGGTAAACCAGTGCACCAGTGTACCGGTGAACCAGTGTACCAGTGAACCAGTGTACCAGTGAACCAGTGGACCAGTGAACCAGTGCACCAGTGAACCAGTGGACCAGTGAACCAGTGCACCAGTGTACCAGTGAACCAGTGGACCAGTGAACCAGTGTACCAGTCAACCAGTCAACCAGTGAACCAGTGGACCAGTGTACCAGTCAACCAGTCAACCAGTGGACCAGTGTACCAGTCAACCAGTGAACCAGTGTACCAGTGGACCAGTGTACCAGTCAACCAGTGAACCAGTGTACCATCTGCCAGAATATTGCATTTGGCTGGAAAAACATTTCAGGTTTGACACATAGATATCCAATAAGTACATCTGCACCTTTAGTCCAAAAGTTAGACATGTTTGAACTTTTAAAGCTGAAGATGCAGCCTAGTATCCCAAGTAATTACATTCATATTGGATGATTCTTCACCTCACAATCTACATCCAATGCCAGCAAGGCAAACAGGAAGCAGGTAGTAAGTGAGTACAGGTCGTGTTGGTAGACGAGCATGTAGTTCATGCGTCAGACCCGACTTTGCATCCTGTCACACATGAACAATTAATACTTGTCTTTCAACTGTAAACACAACCTTTGAATTGAACAATCTGAACCTTACCCATACAGTAGCTGCCATGCTTAAACATCGTTATTGGGCGGCTGTAGCTCAGAGTTGGAGCGGGTCGTCCATCAATCAGAAGGTGAGGTTTGATTCCCGGCTCCTCCGGTCCGTGTCCATGTGTCCTTGGGCAAGACACTTAACCCCAAAGTGCTCCCATTAATGTAGCAATAGGTTTGAAAGTACAAATCTATTTATTCACCATTATAAGCAAAAATGTTGCATTGAACGTTAAATAAACATGGTTATTAAACATGTTCAAGGTTTTTTTGAGAATCATCCAATATGGTCTCTGATATGAATAGTGATGACACGGCACAAAATTCACACTCACAAAGCATGAGATCCAGGATTGGGAACATTTCAATTGCTTCTCTACGGCTCTCAACATGGCGATCGGGTCGGGTGCAGTCCTAAAAACTCGACATATTCAATGACTGAATAGCTCAGCAGCATCATAGTGAACTCATGATTGTGATTTTGGCACTAGTGGTCTTTCAGAAAGCTTTCAACCAGGAAGTAACATACTGGGTATCCCAGTTCAGATGAGATTGTGATCCCAGTCACCAATGAGGGAAGTTCCACAGCTGATTCTACTGATTTGTTCAGTATAGTCTGCATGAGTTTGTACCTCCAGTGGGAAGGTGGTGCATGCGGTCAGGACAACACACTGACCAATGCATTCACGCCACACAGTCCTTAACTGTGCAGGAAGTACAGCTTGAGTTTGAGCCGCCTGACTGCGGGGGAACACTAATCTGCCAGTGACCGTCTCTTCTTCGTCATGTTTTAGCTTTGAGATACATTGATTATTGTCTGTATGAGTAAAATGATTTCAATGATGACATGATTCAGTTATTAAAACATGTTATTTACACATTATCTTTTCAATCTACTAAAAGAGCTCATAATGAACAGCTGATTTATTTAGTTATTTTCTAATAATGTTTTCAGTCTTTACGATGTTTGGGTATGAAACCTACACAATGTGTCTGAATGCGAGAGGCTTTCAGTATGTGTGTACAGTGACGATCGATTTTGTAATTGCATATTCGTGACAGACAAGCAATGACAAATATATCTCTGCTCTGAAAAGCTTGAATTGGGAACATTTACAGTCAATGGCGCACGGTGAGTATGAGAGCGCCTCAGGCCTCAGCTGTGTAGGTTTCCTCTTTGCATTTATATTAAAGACACACACACACGTTGCCCCCTGGAAATGCAAACCCTAACAGTACCCTCCATCCCCCAAAACAAAAGAGCTGAATCAATGGCTGATGATTAAAGCTGAACTAAAGTCCCATCAAACAAGACCAATATATTCTGACAACGCTCTACACTCAGGCTGCCTGAGAACAGAGGAGTCTGTGCGTCAGTGGGATTTAAGCAGCTAAAGTCATTGAAAGATAAAAGAAAAGAGCCATCGAACGATGTTTAATGAAATAATTAGCTGTCAAAAGGCAGGCAGTGAAGCTGGCAAGAAATCCATCACAAGGAAGGGTAAAATCCCCCGGTTTATGTTATAATCCAAGCTTCCAGGGGCCTGGGTGATACGGGACATTTCTTATTTTTCTTTGCCTGCATCGGCTGGATTAATTGACAGCTTGTCACAGGAGTGTAAGCTGTTTGGGGCGGCTGGAAAGTCAGGACCTAACTGTGGCTTAAAGGTGCAAGATCCGAGATTGGGAGTATGTCTTTTGCCTCTCACCGGCTCTCGACATGAGCCGGTGGCTCCTAGCTAAGGCTGCTAACAGCGCTAACAGTACAAACTGCGGCTAAAATGGTGACAGAGCTAACGGTGTTTACCTGAGGAGGAACCTGGAGGTTGGTGCTCTTCTTCCGTGACGACGCTGTCAGTTGGGATGGCATTATCAGCTGCATGCACTAAAAGCACGCTGGACCGGGACTGCTATGTCTGCAAGACAAGGAGAAGCGCTTCATCCTCTGCTCAGGATAAGACATTACTCCACTATGGCGTCACACAGCAAATTGTTGTTTGCTGCTATATTCATTTTCAGCTGAATAAAGCTCCTTTGAAAGCTGTAACCCCACGCGTCTACATGAGACCAGTGTGTCTGATTCTGTGTTCATCGGTGAACATTTTGACTCGGTTCAACGCAGCCTAAAGTATTGCACATCTGAGGTGGTAGTGTTGGAATTGAATAAGTATTACTCGTAGTGTATAGTTGCAACCATCTAATATTGTTTTGTCCGGTTTCCTGTCTGAGTAAATGCTTCCTAACCTTTGGAAGACTCACATTCTGCTCTGCATATACTCTCCTTCCTTCAACTTGGTTTCATTTCTCTGGGTTTTGAGGGTGAGTGGTAAATTCAAAGCCCAGGAAAACCTCCTTTAGCCTTTTGAAGTTCCCAGACCTGTTTGCGTGAAATCAATCGCAGGCACCTCTTTTCCAATGCCTCACTTCAAAGTGCTGCCCTGTCCCACTGCTGCTGCTAAGGCCTCCTTCGATCCCATCAGGGAGAGATAGGTGCCTCTCGACTCTTAAGTAAGATGCTGCTCTGTGATTACACTTCCCCTATGAGGAATTGTTAATGGAACATAAAAATAACTGACCCTGACACGGTGGATGGTAGGGTGCATTATTTAACTGCTCCCACCACGGCCTCCAGGGAGGGAAGGAAGGAGGGGGAGATAAGAGAGGGAGAGGGACTAGCAACTAAACAAAGGAAAGGTGGCAGAAGAGTGCATACATGGGAGTCTTTCATGGCTGTGTTCGGTCGTGAAACTTTGCTTATTGCAAGATATAAAAACAGTTTTGCAGCTGTGCAATGTCCTAGTCTGAAACTTCCAACCTCCTCCTGCTCGGTTATAGTAATTATTTAAGGGTCACACATCCTGATGTTGTAATTGGTCTCCTGTGTGTAGATGGAGTGCCTCAAGGCTCTGGATCTCCGTGTCTGCATGTGTTACTGTACCAGCAGGTGCTGTGGGAGCAGAAGAGGTGTAAAAAAACCAAAAGGAACAACAATAGCTGGACGGAACGGGTTCACCGAGAATCATTCCCACCGTCGATGTAAAAGCTATTTCACGTCTGTTTCATGAATTATTCACGGGAAGGCTCTTTTGTGTTCCCCACAACAAAAACAATGGAGAGAAATGAGGAGAAGTGGAGGAAAGATGGTGTCTGTGTGAGAGTGTGTCTGTGTGAGAGTGTGTGTCTGTGTGAGAGTGCGTGTGCCTCATTATCAACAACACATTATCCATTACTTACTGCATTTACATGAACACTGTAGTCCCTGTTAAGTCTTACATGTGTTCATGTTTTGAACAGAACATCACAAACTGAGATTTTTACATATTCTACATACATCACATATAAGGTGCTTAGAATCCTCAAAGACGGTCTCACTTAATTATGAATGAGTGAACTGCAGGTAATATCAGTATCTGCTGTCCTGGTGTTATGGCCACATGTAATGGCCCCTCCCCTAATGGCCCCTCCCCTAGCCTGCTTATGTCCTAAAATGGCCTTGATTGCAAAAAAAAACAAGAATTATTAAGGAATTTACGATGAAATATGAATGGGTGAAAGATATGCACTCATGTCACATCCATGCATTAAGTCACATGTGCACATAGGCACAGTACGTTATTACCATTCAGAGCAGGACGGTGCTGGCCATGATACAGGACATCAGCTGTCCAGCACCTACAAGGCACCTATTCTACAAGTCTCAGGACACATGGTTGGATCAGTCTCAGGACACATGGTTGGATCAGGCTAAGGACACATGGTTGGATCAGTCTCAGGACACATGGTTGGATCAGTCTCAGGACACATGGTTGGATCAGTCTCAGGACACATGGTTGGATCAGTCTCAGGACACATGGTTGGATCAGTCTCAGGACACATGGTTGGATCAGGCTAAGGACACATGGTTGGATCAGTCTCAGGACACATGGTTGGATCAGTCTCAGGACACATGGTTGGATCAGTCTCAGGACACATGGTTGGATCAGGCTAAGGACACATGGTTGGATCAGTCTCAGGACACATGGTTGGATCAGTCTCAGGACACATGGTTGGATCAGTCTCAGGACACATGGTTGGATCAGGCTAAGGACACATGGTTGGATCAGTCTCAGGACACATGGTTGGATCAGTCTCAGGACACATGGTTGGATCAGTCTCAGGACACATGGTTGGATCAGGCTAAGGACACATGGTTGGATCAGTCTCAGGACACATGGTTGGATCAGTCTCAGGACACATGGTTGGATCAGTCTAAGGACACATGGTTGGATCAGTCTCAGGACACATGGTTGGATCAGTCTAAGGACACATGGTTGGATCAGTCTCAGGACACATGGTTGGATCAGTCTAAGGACACATGGTTGGATCAGTCTCAGGACACATGGTTGGATCAGTCTCAGGACACATGGTTGGATCAGCCTGACACTAAGCCTGACTGCTTCTCCTGCTCTGAAGGGAAACTTACCGTCTGCTGCTCTCTCCAGGGTGCTTGTCCACCAGGGAGCCTCATTCACATGCTGGACATTGCTCCTCTTGTGACCTTGCCCTCCACCTTTCCAATTAACTTGACTCCCCTTGCTTTTCATCAAAGGGATTCAATGTGTGTCTCTGGACATGATGTGGATTTCTCTGTGTCCATCTGTGTCTTCACTCGTCTTGGCTTCTACATGTCTGCTGCTCTGTCTTGTTGCTCCTGGCGCTCTCCTTCTGTGTGCCGTCTATAATTCCTCTAAATGTCGTGGGTTTTGGACTTTAGACGTTCACTTCTGTGATTTGTGTTTCTCTCAGTCTCTCTCCCTTTTTGCTCTCCCATCATATTTGGCTGCAGCTAAGCATGAAATCACATCAGCTGTCTATTGGACCTCGGACATCAATATGACACACAAAGACACGCGGAGGGATTTACTGATTCCTAATGAATTCAGAACAGCCGTCTGGCACAGTGAGACGCGTACAAGGCTTAAGAGAACGAGAGAAGAATCTATTTCATCTCAGGTGTGTTTTGTCATTACTGAATACATAGTTATATTTAAATAATTAAAAAGACGATTCCACGTTTACTTGTGTTTAGCACCACTGTCTTTAAAAACAACAACTATTGTTTCAGTTTGTGTTTGAGTATTACTGACACTGATGAACATGATATGAAGACAGAATCTGACAGCAGAGAGACGGACAGATGTTTCCCTCCTGGAGCTGGTGGAGAACAAATCAGAGCTCAAAGGGGATTTGGGGTTTCGTCATGTCACCAGAAACACAACTCGTGCTAATGTTGCTCTGAGTCTTCTCTAAAACTGTTTGCTAACACTTCACAAGGTGATGATGTAACTGTGTTTACAGCTTGTTCTGCTGTCCACAAGTGGCCAAAATAATCAGCTTTAACATCAAGAAAATTGCAACATCCCACAAAAACACATTGCTGTGCATGCGCTGTTTGTCTGTAAGTCTATTCTGTATTCATGTGGGCGTGTTCCCATTCTTCATGCACTTACTACGTTAATCTTTAACTTCCTACCTGTAAGTCACAAAGGCTGCCATCACAGGCTGACGCATCTCTACAGCAGGTCCAGAATACGTCTGACATGTGGCGCAAAAGCCTCGGTAAATATGACCATTAGTGTTTTTCACTTCTATGTCAGACCTTTGATAATAAAACCATAACCGGTATACATTGTTATTAGTAAGTCTGAATGTGCAAAACACGTACAATCCACATAAACACACTGGGAAAGTTTAGAAGATGTTTCAAGGCAAAGGCATGCAACAGCCTGCAGGGACAGAGTCACATAATGAGACAAGTCTGAATGTGAGAATCTGACAATGAAATCCATCAGAGCATTCTCAAGGCTCATCTCAGCCTTCCTCCCTTCTCTCTGACTATCTCTGACTCTGCTGCCTTATCTTATGCTGCTCGCACACACACACAGTTTATCTCATCACGAAACCAAAAATCTACTGAAACTTCTGAAGGTTGTGCCATCGCAGACACCCCCACATGATCCGTTGCGTGTGCACATGTGTGAACTTGTGTATGTGCATAAATACAGTCCGTCAGCCATGCATGGGCTGATTGCAGTATCTGAGGCGGGGACACGGTGATGTGAAGCGCTAATTTGATTTGTGTTGGTGGCTCTCTGAGAATGGCTTGATGGAACTGATGCAATTAGTGGTAACACAATCTTTGTGTTTAGAAAGTGCACAATATGTCGCCATTTCCTCCGGGACCGAGTTCGTGCAAGGCGTACACGATAAAACGCAGATCGGCAGAGATCTTTTCCAGACGTGGTTTGTGTGCGAGTAATTGCGGCAGTGTATGGTTGATTGCGTGCAGCGTAATGTCTCAGGGAGACATCGATTATTGTTTCAATGTATGTTTTAAATCTCCTTTACTTTTGCCTTTATGCTTTTAATGGTTTCATGTGAAGCACTTTGAATTACCTTGTTGTTGAAATGTGCTGTACAAATAAACTTGCCTTGCCTTGTGTGTGTGTGTGTGTGTGTGTGTGTGTGTGTGTGTGTGTGTGTGTGTGTGTGTGTGTGTGTGCATCACAGTCATGTACTCTTATGTTTTCTCGTGTGTGGTTGTGGGTTTTTATACTGCACTATGTGTGTTTTCTGCACGCTCCAGTTTCTTTGGTTATGTGAGAAAGAGAGAGTGCAGGAAGGAGAGCGAGTCTCAACACCCAAATAAAGTTTGCAGTCAAGTGGCAAAGTAAACATGGTTGATATCCTGTCTTAATTGATTTGTTTGTGTTTGTTGATTGAGATGAGAGAAGCAGCCATGGAGTGTAAATGTTCAAATTATGAAAAGCAGACTGCATAATTACATCTCTGAGTATTTCCCTATGGGGGAAGTAAAGAGAGGCAGAGGAACAGAAAGCGAGAGAAGACGGATACAGAATGTGACAGAAAGCGCCCAAACAAACCACCGAGTGAATGAGGAAATAAAACTTGAGGGAGATTTCCATCACTACATACGTATATCAAGGCTTTGTGTCTCGCACTACCCTGGAGACTAATGGATTAGATCTAAACACTGGATTAAATCAACGTGCATCCTGGGATTAGGATTATGCGGGTGGTTCTGAGAGATTTATGGCATGTTGCATAATGGATTTACAAGATTTTAACAGATTTAAACTAGTATATTGAGATCCCGAGGGGAGCAGAAAAGTACAGTCGACTAAGGGAGGAGAGGCAACACAGAATGAAGAGTGAATTATTTTGAATCCGTCCTTTGAAGGTATGCACGTAGCCCCCTCTCACATGTCAGGTTGAGGGATATTCTGAAAGAATTTACATTTGGACTTGCATTTCCTGGAAAATGTAATTTAGGCGAGGCAATGATTAATGTATCATTTCATATTGGAATAGCAGAATGCCACCGAGGTGCCCAAGAGGGTCAGGCAGTGTTGTATTGGTTACAAACTGTTTTACTTACAAGCAAACAAAGAAGAGGGAAAACAAGGAGGCGGCTCGACTCAGGGAGAGACAGGCACGCATATAAAACCAGCTTTAGGTTACGTATGGTCACCCTAGTTCTATGAACACAGGCACAGCCCTCTATCAGACAGAAACACATCTCATGCAACAGGTGCTCTGGGCTCAACTCTGTCCCGAGCTCATACAAGTTTAGAATTTTCAAGTCGGTTATTTTATTTCAGTTTTAACTTTTAATTCAATTTAGTTTTCAGAGTGTGTTTTTTTAGGGTTGGGTTGTAATGTATAATGTCCCAGAAGTATAGTTAAATATACATACAAAATAATACATGGTTGGAGAACTCTGACGAGATGGCCATAATGTTTAAATATTTTGATATGTAAGAACACTTTCCTATTTCAACACCCAGAAGAAATCTGGTTGCCTACAATTGAATCCGGACCCCAGTTGGTTAACATTAGAGCTGAACTACTACAATATTTAAATCATGTTCTTGTTCTTAAATTCTACAAGATGAAAATGCAGAGGAGGGACAGCTGAAGTGAAGATATGTTGTTACAGAAGTGACCAACACGCTCATGTGTCGACGGATTAGCTGTTTTTAGATGAGCTAGACAGAGACGATGTGGCACTGGACTGGAGCTCGGTGCGCTTTATGTGGAATGAGTCTGACTCCATTTAAAAAAATAGCCTTTTAATTGTTACATTGTTTGTCAGCAGCAGGTTGCAACTAAGGAGCCAATTTCACCTTTTGTGTTCTCATTAATTAGGCAGCTAACACACCAGACATAATTATGTTTTAATAAAAATTACACTCCTGGAATGTGCTGCTGGTGTTCTTTACCACTGCTTTGGAAGAAGGAAACAGCGGTCAAAACTGCTTAAAAAGAGACATATGTTTATGTTTCAGTACCAGTAAGAGGATGTAGAAAAGTAGCCGACCCCACACCAAGTAGCTTTGTGGGGTTTGTTACCTTTTAGGGCCCGAGCCACCGACAACGTCGGCCCGGCGAGGCCCTATTGAAATTGTATGGGGTATACTTATTATTTGTGATATTTAGGGCCCGAGCCACCGACAACGTCGGCCTGGCGAGGCCCTATTGAAATTGTATGGGGTATTATTATTTGGGCCCGACCAACAGACAACGTCGTCGTTCCATCGATTTCGGCCTATTTGTTGTCGCTACACTTTAACGAACTCCTCCGAGGGACTTCATCAGATCCACTTTAAATTTTGCTTTAAAAGCTGACGTAACTCAGCTGCACTTGTTCCAAACGGTCCCAAACTTCTCATGCTTGATAAAACTCACGGCCTGAGGATGTCTACAAGCTTATTTTCACTAGTACTCACAGCGCCACCTGCTGGCGAAAGGAAATCTGCGTTTTCTGACAAACTGCATCCCATTTACGTGACTTTTACACTACGTGGTTCACGCTTGACACAGAGCAACACGACGCACGCGTTCTGTAGCGCCAGGCAGAGGACGCAGGAAGCGTCGGACTATTTGCAAAGCGTCATTTCCGGCATGGCCGCAGTCCCGCCGGCACCCCGACGCGCGCATTGGGGCGAGGGCCCGTTCATCGCTGCTCGCAGCTTTAATATTTATTTTAGAATAGGGAAATTAGTTTGCTTGTAACTTTCAACCTATCGGGATTTACTGTGAAGAACTGGAGCATAACGGCCACTCCTAGAATCTCAAGTCTGTTAAACCGCTGCGGTTCAAAGCCACGAGACATCAGTGTGTCACGGGCAGCATGAGGTCACGTCACTGTCACACGCGTGTCGTGATGTTAAAGGTAGAAATGTGTTTCACAGGAAGAGAAGAACATTTTATTTGGATACAAATAGATTTTGAGTCATTTTCTGCATATATTATATATTATAGGTGCACAACATGACCGTGAAAGGGCATTTTTGTTCTTTCATTTTATTTGTCATGCTTATTTCATATTTTTATGAATTTTGAGGCAACAGCTGTCCCCATCTTTGTCCTGCACAGTTACCATGGTTACAGGTGTTCACTCTTCACACACACACACACACACACACACACACAAACAAAGCATATCCACTTACCATTTCCAAACTCTTCCCAATCCCAGCGCCCCCCCCCCCCCCTCAGGCCTGAAACCCTGAACCCTCAAGGACTCGCTGACGTCACCTGGTGAGTGTTTGCATGTGAGAGGCTGTGAGGGCTTCACGTGTAAATATGAACGGGACAGCACTTTGCTGCAACATATCACGTTACCATGAAAACAACAAAAAATATGATGAATGCTTGTGGATATTTTGAATGTCTTCAGGCTCTTTCCTCAAGATGAGGTAACTTCATATCAACGGCTGAAATGACAAAATCAAATATTTGATGAATAAATTAATCAATATCTTCTGATTTCAAGTTTATTTTTTGTTCCATCTTTAACCCTTAATGTTATACACTACTAACCCTAACCCATATTTTACACACATTACTGGGTACATTCCATAGTTCAAAAACACAAATATTGACAATTTGTATAATTTATGATTATTATAATTTTTTATTTTTTATTTTTTTATTGTTTTGTGTGGCTCATGGTGGGGCCGTGCCCCATGGCCCTCTGTTGACCAGCCGCCACTGACTCCAACGGAATATGAGCTTGTGCCAAATGCTGTGAATGTAGAGAAGATGTAAATGTAACCAGAGTGGCAGCTGGTGGTTGTGTTGGGCCTCAGCCTGCAATGGATGTGCACATGCACATGCACATGCACAACACTGGAACCTTCAGGATTGCCGCTTTAACTGTGCCGTGGTTTTGTCTTCTTATTTGTTACTTGTATACACATGAATACAAATGTGCTTCAGCATCATGGAAATGTATTCGTATGAATTTATTTGAATCCTGAATTTGGATGACAGAGGGCACAGGGGCCAATCAGAAACCTCAATTCAGCCAATTCACATTGACATGCATTTAAGTAGCATCTGACAGAACGTGCAACGTGTCAAATCCTCAACAAAACCCTGAACAGTGTCTTCCCCATTGACTTCCACCTCTTCTGATATCAGATACTGCAGACTAACCCTGTGACTCGGTGCCTCGTGTGCATGCTGCTCTGCACGTCCTCTCTGATAATTTGTCATTAAAAAGAGGCTTTGCTCTGCTGTCACATCTCTGACAGACGCCACTTTGCTTGGCTTGCTTCAGGACTCGGTCATACTTCCCAGGGGAAATTATTCTGCTGTGAATTTCAGGGACCGGAGTCGGTTTGCGACGCTAACTTCAGTCAACCTACACTACTGGAACGTTGCTGAGAGAAAATCCTTCATCTGTAATGACATATTGCTCACTTGAAGAAATATATAACATGGTGCAAACCTCTTCTGTGGTACAGTGCATTCATTGGTGCATTTATTTTTAGATCATTTTCATTTATGTGTGAACAAAACTCCAGCAGAAACAATAAACCTCACCTTACTGTTACTTATAGCAGACACTCGCTCTGTCTCTGACCCCAGAGTGCATACTCCCCGATGGAAGGCACAGTCTGTTCCAGGGGTATTCAATTAAAACTCAAAGATGTTCAGAAAGACGACATGTTCTCATGCTCAGGTCCGGAACTAATTGACCCGCCAGAACATCTGAGTAGCCGTCATTGGAAAAGGGCAGTCACTTTCAAAAAGGCATGTGATTGGATAGATCGGTAAGTCTAGTCTCAATTAAAAGCTCTGTTCTCACAGTGTGTTTTTCTGCTGTTACAGCACACCCTGTGAAATGACTTACTTATCTCTGACCCGAGTCGCAGTGCTTAGCGCAATGCCCCGATGTGATTGGCTGAGTAGCATCGCGTGAGATGATTTAGAAGGCGCTGCAGCAATATCACTCTTAAAAGGTTGTGAAGCAAATGATAGGGGTACAGTTGCAGATCAAGTCAATGTAAAGGATGCAATC
Organism: Melanostigma gelatinosum; assembly: GCF_949748355.1. Classification (NCBI taxonomy): domain Eukaryota; kingdom Metazoa; phylum Chordata; class Actinopteri; order Perciformes; family Zoarcidae; genus Melanostigma; species Melanostigma gelatinosum. Next base: position 835,370 of record NC_136644.1, read on the forward strand.
AGAAATAGATTGTTTGTAGTGAAGACACAGGCTGCAGTAAAAGCTACAGCAGCTGAATCAGCACAAATAAAACAGGGTGAACATCCCCTTTCACTTAGTCTGAACACACCCTGACCCAGGTCATCAGGGTTGAAGGCAGATACAATACAAACGCCACACTGTTGTGTTCCGTCTTCCAAAGGGAGATTCTTCTTTCACATACTGTCAACCCTGGAAGCATGTATTCAGTTTAATAAATAATTCTAATTCAACAGACTTTCAGCTGCCAGGTGCAAAGTGAATATGCCGACGAGAGTGAAGTCACTCATCTCACCACACATCCACTGAGCACAACACAAGTGACATGCACCGGTGCACAACTTGAATTTCTTTGAGAACAACATGGTTAGTATTGCACGATTGTGTAAACAAAGAAATGACTGCAGAAGTAGTATTCGATGAATGTAGCATTCGTCTGCAGTCGGGGACACAGCTGTTTGAGAGTAAACTGTGAGACCGTTCTTTACTGAAATATACTTATTTCTGCCTTTTAAAAAGGAACTCATGTGTTCTTTTCATATTATTTTTGAATATTGTCTTGTTGTATTAACATGCTCGTATTGCTCTTTTGCAAAACAACACGTGCAGAACTGAATTAGCGTTTTCATTCATCATGTTTCTTCACATAAACGACAGACCTACAGAAGGCTTCTGCTGACTGACGATCGAATTGCATTTCGACAATTGAATGATGATCAACCGTTGTTTGTTGTCGAGGCGATTTCACTCACTTACCATCAGAACTAATGTGGAGAATCTGCACCGTGCTGTGCATTGAGATGCTTCTGGTGGTCCAGTTGATCAGCACGAGTGATGAATTCATTTTAAATCCTACGATCAGCATCTCTGTTCTCCTGCTCACCACGTTGTTGCGCTGCACTTTCGAATGAAGCTTCACATTTATGTTAGATCAGACATTGCTATTCAATGGATTTTAATTAGATATTTTAAATAAAAACTTTACATTTATTCACATTCATTCACATAACTGAGCATGTTTGCAAAAAGCTTCAAGGTTCCATATTCTAAGCTCCTTCAGAGGCGAGCCGCGCTGCCGCCCCGTAATAAGACGTCCCATCGCAGAGCTCACGTCACCACGACGACGACGACGACGATGATGATGACAATCACCAAATCTTACTGCATCGTGTACTATCAGAGCAGGCAATTCTCAAGTTTCAAGCCAAATTCTTTGTCAGCACTGGTACAAATAATAATAATAACAATAATGTGTCATAATGTATACAAGTGATAACATAGAAGTTCAATGAATCAATATGTGTTCATATTGCCTCACACTGCATCAAATGATACGCCAAACTGTGATGTGATGTTGCGTCTGTCAGCTTATGTTGTGTTTGTTTGTTTGACAGCGTAGTGTGTCATCGAGATATATATATATATATATAGATATATATATATATTGTATAAGTCTGATAAACATGCTGTGTGTATGCACTAAAGAGCAGACAGACACAGTTAGCAACAAGCTAGTGAAGAAGCTCGAGCATCGAGCAAGCTAAACAGGCTCACAGCAGGTTTCTCAGGAGTTGGTGGAGACCAGGGCCCTGTTTCAGAGAGCAGCTTCATTTAACTCTGAGCCGAACCCTGAACTCTGAGTTGACTCACCCTGCGATGGGTAACTCTGAGTTTTCGGTTCCAGAACAGCTGTTAAGAGTTTGCTCAGTATAGATGTGACGACCCTCCTCCTGTCATACATCGGTGCCGGTTGTGTTTCATCTGTTGCAGGTGCTGAGTGGAGGATCGTCAGCAGGATGAGTCTCACCTGTGCCGGTGTGGCTCATCCTTAAATACCCTTTCCAGTTGGCAGGCGCGGGGTGGGGGGGGGGGGCTGGAAGGAAGACGGGCTCACCACAATTGCGGCGTTATTTGTGAAAGTGCTGTTAAACATTGTTTTATGTGTTTTTGGCGAGATGAATGAATGACTACTTTTGGCCGCCAGCTCATTGTCTCCCTGTTTTGTCTCAGTCTCTGAGCCGGGCTGTGACAATACTCATGTCGGATATACATGGAGAGTGCACAGTATCTTTAAAAGAGAGCCTGATTCCAAGTGGGGAAAAGGTCTCAATAAGTTAACATAATAAGGTTGTGTTCAGTATTGTCGAATACAGTGATTCTCAACTTGTGAGTCGCGACCCAAAAGTGGGTGGCCATCAAATTAGAATAATGCAGCTTCAAAAACATGTGAATAATCCATAGAGTTGTAAAAGGTTTAAGCTAAAGCCTTTGTGAATGGAAATGACTGCACAATGAAAGATATGGTGTATTCTATAAGTTGACTCATATATTATCACTGATCCTGAAACATTATCTGTCATGGACATTTGGGCAAATTGACAGATCATGTGTCTTTGAGTCAGAGACATTGTTTGAATGCACTGCCTTACTTTGTGGATTATTGTTGATTACATTTCACTTGTCTTTGTCATCATCATGGATAAATGTGAGATGACTGCAGACTCACTCAGCTGCAGCTCTGCCTCCTCATCGTGTCCTTCCTCTCGGACGTGCACTGCATCTGTCATCGGGCAAACTTTGTTCAAGCTTTGAATTATCTCCTCATTCTCTAAAACGTATGATATCAGTGGGGCAGCAGATATACAGACACAGAGACATGATGTCTAGTAGACATTGCGATTCGGTGCCAGGGGAAAATAGAATTAATATCGTGCCAGCAATCTTGTTAAAACTCCCACCCTACCCCCACCCACAACGCAATCACTCACACACACACACACGCACACACACACACGCACACACACACACACACACACACACACACACACACACAAACTGGTACTCACCAAGCAATCCTATTGAACAATGAATGTGGCATTTAATCTCTTAACAGGGGGGGGCTGCAGACAGACAGACAGAGAGACAGACGGGAATATTCCCTCTCTCTCTTACTTTCTGTTTCGTCTCCACCCTTCATGAAGCATTGTGTGTCCTTTCGTTTGTGCTGCAGCTTCTCATTGTCGACTCACTTTATTCAAGGTGCGTGCTGGCGATAACTCACAGCAATGCTTCCATAAGGTAATGCACAGTAAGCACAGCACCTCGGCGGTCCCTTCTATTATACAATGAATGGATCTACAGGGAACATTTAAATGATATCTGATAAAAGCTCAAATAATCCGGTCTAAACAGCCGTAATATCTGTCTTCAAATAGCCGAGTGAGTGTAGCGACACACACATGCGCATGCAGCAGTCCTTTCATTGTTCTTTATTAATTGCTGCACAGACAATTTGGTAAAGAGTGGTGCATTAACAATACAGCAAAATGGGCCATTATAATGTAAGGACATCCTCACCAGTGATCAGTCACAACAACAACGAGTAGAAAACACCATTGGATTATTGCTTTCCTGAGGGTTACGTGAATCTCCGTACCAAACTAGATGCAATCCGACCAATAGTTGCTGACGAAAGGTTATGGGTTAGCGAAGTCCGTAAGATTCATCCTCTGGGAACCATGACTGGCTCTAGTGGTGGAGCAGCCAACCAGCAGACCCTCATCGGCATCCTTATCCCCAGTACCCAGTACAGGATCATGCAATAAACGTCATGCACGACTTATTATTATTATTATTATTATTATTATTCGCCCTCTTTACGTGATTCACTTTCATTCAGAAGAATGTGAAGAGAAGTAAATAACTATCTGAGTATTTTGACATGAGTAACCCTTGTGCAAAACTGACTCAATCACATATTTAATGAAGCAGAAGATCTCTTGAGAGAAAACCGGGGAATGTGAGAAGAAAGCTGCTGATGTGAAGGTCTGCTTTAGTGTCGTGTGCTTTCTCTTCCACCTTTACACCTTCAGACATAACGCTATCAACCAATGTGACGACATTGAAAGGATGAATCTCTTCGTCTGAGGATCAATTCCTGTGTTACACTTAAACTATCATTTCTGGAGTGTGCGCCAACATGTCATTGTTATAGTCTCTCAATTCCAACTTGCACAATTCAGAACCATCGTCAGAATTTCAAAAATTACTGAACGTTAAAATATGACTTCATGGCTAAAGTCTGCCAATGTCCAATAAAGAAAACTATTCTGGATGATGCAGCATGAGGAGCGTTTTATGGGTTCGTCCTTTACAATTCAAATCAGTGAACTCCAAGACATTCTCTTGAGTTCCTGTTCATATAGAAGGTGGTTCATTTACAGTGTTAACAGTGAGATGCAGTTCAGTTCAAATGGCATCGTCGCCTCCTTTACGATGGCTTGGAGTCCAATTGAGTGTTCATGTTTTTGTCGCTGCTTCTTATTCACAATAGGCCCATAATAATCTTTGTGCATTACAATGTCCGATTTGCATCTATTATTTAGCTACTTTGAGGTTTGAAACCAGGTCTGCAGAGTAGAAACAGGTATTCCGATCCTTTCTTACCCCATTGCACTTTAATAGCCTGCATTCAAGGTCTTTTTAAGTGAAGGTACACAAGTATTATCAGCACATTGTCTGAACTATTTCATAGTAAAAGTACTGATTATACAGAATATCCCCTTTTTAAATGTTATATAATATACAGTATGTGTTATTAGTGGATTGATATTACCGATTAGCATCCGTGGCAGACTGAAAATCCATCTCTTCAGACTCATTGTATTACCGTTTGTGTTTTGTCAGCAAAATCTTACTCTGCAAAGTATCGAACAGCAAGAAGCTGTAACATACTGTGGCAGGGTGCATAATGCACGTCCCCTTTGAAAAACATTTACCATATCTGCCCCTCCCTCTGGAACTCTCTCCCCAAAAACATCCGAGACCGCACTGACCTTTCCACATTCAACTCACAAATCACAGCTCACCTGTTCAAAAGTGCTTTTAATGCGACTATTATTGTGTACTTTGTTTTTAGTGTATTGTTTTTATATATGATGATTTTAATGTAAAGTGTCTTTGAGTGTCATGAAAAGCGCGATATAAATAAAATGTATAATTATTATATTACTAACTAATGTACTGAATAATACTTTAGTGAATGGACTTACTTGCGACCGCTTTAATTCTGTCGGGACGAGCTGATGGTCGTTGAAAAATACGAATAGAAAGAAAGAAGTATATTTCATCAGCTGCAACGTTTTAATTATGTAAGAGTTAATGCATCATTGTTATTATATAATGCACTCTGCAGTACACTGAAGTGGTACATGGTACATGGACATTGGTTTATTTTGATTATCTTGAATCATAGTGTTGGGAAATCATGCTCATCATCATAACTCACATAAAATGAGCACCAGGGCATTAAATCAACTCATCGATTAGTTGATTTAAAAGACAGATCTGTACAACTGAGTTTCTCAACAAAGAATTACACAAAAGCACAACTTTAAATCTTGTGTTTACTAATAATATGTTCATATGTTTCTTAGAAATGAGTCACTCAGAATGAAAAGGAAACCTAACTGACTAAACAACCCGTTAAATCAACCAATCGGCTCTTCTGAACATCCTGTCCCCCGACAAGCTATTCCAACTTTTCTTCTTCTTCATAATCCTCAAGTACACAGAGGCCCACAGCGAGACCTAATCCCTCCAGCATGTCCCAGGTCAGTCCCAGGTCAGTCCCAGTCAGTCCCAGTCAGTCCCAGGGTCTCTTCCCAGTCAGTCCCAGGTCAGTCCCAGTCAGTCCCAGGTCAGTCCCAGTCAGTCCCAGGTCAGTCCCAGGTCAGTCCCAGGTCAGTCCCAGGTCAGTCCCAGGTCAGTCCCAGTCAGTCCCAGGTCAGTCCCAGGTCAGTCCCAGTCAGTCCCAGGGTCTCTTCCCAGTCAGTCGGGCCCAGAAAACGTTCCACAGGGACATCTGTATCATTCACACCTCCAATCACTCTTCTTAGTGCAAAAGAACAACGGCTCAGGACTCCAGTGCCCTGCTTTCTTACTTAACAATGTAAAATGAGAACTAATTGTTTAAATCTTAACCCTACAACAGAGTCCACCTTGGAATGATCGCAAGAAGTGAAAACTGGTCAAACTTGCATAAAATGGTGTAAAACTCCGTTTGGTTCTCACAAAGACACAACTACAGAAACACACTAAAGCACTTAAATGCTGTACACAACCTTGCACACAATACTCGAAGGGGAAAGAGAAAGAGAAGAAATAGCCATGAAAAGGTGAAAGAAAACAATTTGTTTCCCAAAAGGCCTCAGAGATCAATGCAAGCTGCTGATGACTTAACACTCGGTTAGACAGATAGACAAGAGGCTTGTGTGACTATCACATTCCATCCTCATCATCTCTCTGTCTCATCCTCTCCCACACACACACACACACACACACACACACACACACACACACACACACACACACACACACACACACACACACACGGGTGATGAAAGTGTGCTGAAACTGAGCATGAAGGTCAGAGGGATGCTGAAGTGACAGGAGAGAGATTTCCTTCTCCCTCTTTCTTTCTTTCTTTCTTCTGAAATATACACACACACTGAAATGCGGACAGAACACACAAACACACACACACACACACACACACACACACACAGACACACACACACTGCATGGCTGATGGATGCTGTTTGAGTTGGAGTGGAAGTATCCTGTTGTTTTCTACTAAGCACTTTCTGTTCAGCACTCATTGCCGAGAGTAATGGTCAGTGAAGCGCCCCACTGCTCTGTGAGTGTGTATGTGTTCGTGATGGACTTCTTGGTTCCAAAGCCGTTGCTGTATTTTCACACAGACTTCACAGTCGAACCGGATTGGTTCTGCTCGACCACTCGTCCCTGCAGCCGCACACGCATGTTGCATGTCTGTGCTCAGCCCAGGAGGGTTTGCCCACTCGACTGTAAGGCAGCAGGCTCCATGTAAAGACTGCGTTCCCTCTTCATCCACGGAGTCTTGGGTGACTAGCCGGCTGGCGTTGGCAGGAGCTGGTTCAGCCTGATGTCATTCCCAGGCTTTGCAAGGCCCCCTTTAATGTACGTATGAGACACGCCAGGCTTTCAAGGAACTCCATCTGCGTCAATATTAATGCTCAGAGCAAGTTCTCCACAAGTCAGGTGAGTGAGTACAGTCCACGAGAAAGTCGGCAAAGTGAAAAGAATGAGGTGGATGGATGGGGAAAGAAATACTGATCATACTAATAATACTGCACTAACGAATTACTAATTTCCATTGCTGCCTCTAACATCACACAACAAGACATTATAGTATAAATACAATATTGATATCATTTCAACAGGTGAGTTCTATAATATATTAACTGGAGACGGAAGTGTATTGTACCCGACTGTAAACATGTTTATTTCTGCTGTAAAGTGAGGATGTAAGCTATGATATTTGTAAGTTCATAGAATAAACTAAGTAAGTATAAGTAAAGCACTTTAACATGGGGTTTGGAGCCACTCACAAGTGGCCATTTGAGGAACTGCAAATGGTTTTTGCCACTTTCACGTTGGCTTCACTTCTGAGCACCGGAGGTTGCAGCTTGATGACAAATAATTATTCTTCCGTTGAGCAATTTTGTTCTTCAGTGACATTTGTCATGCCGGTTGCCAAGCAGCACACGGATGCAGTGACAAGCATGATGAAGAATCAACACAGAATCATATGAGCACTCCTCTGCTCGTACGGAGGGAACATACCGAGAAGAGGAAAGGTCTGCTGATATCCATCCACCATCTGCAACTAATTCAATTTCTAGTTCATTTATTTTTTACAGCCCAAAATCACAAATCACAAATTTGCCTCAGAGGGCTTTACAATCTGTACACATACAACATCCTCTGACCTTTGACCCTCACATCGCAACAGGAAAAACTCCCCAAAAACCTTCAACGGGGAGAAAAGAGGAAGAGAGCTGAGAGAGAGCACCAGAGGAGGATCCTCTGTCAGGATGGACAGAAGTGTGACAGAATGAACAGCACAACAGAGTTACAACACATTCAATGCATGTGACAGAAATTATTCATACAATAATAATGATGGAAGAACTACGACTCCTAGAAATAACAGCAGAAGTGGATATAGTAGAATAACAATGATAACAAAAGCAGTAATGGTGTCGGCAACAGCAAGCACTGCGCCGACTAACAATAATGATGTAGGTGTGGGTCTCAGGCAGGACCACAGCAGGAGGCAAGACCAGGGTCCAGCTGTGACCACGATCCACGGAAACATGTGAGGCGAGAAAGCACAGAGACTCCGGGGAAGAAGCGAAATTAGCAATGAGCATAAATGGGACATGAATTCATACAGAAGGAGAGAGAAGAGAAGGCACGAGCTCAGTGTATCCTAGGATGGCCCCCGGCAGTCTAGGCCTACAGCAGCTTATCTAGGGGCTGGTCCAAGGCAAACCTGAACCAGCTCTAACTATAACCCTGAGTCAGTCCTAACTATAACCCTGAGTCAGTCCTAACTATAAACCTGAGTCAGTCCTAACTATAACCCTGAGTCAGTCCTAACTATAAACCTGAGTCAGTCCTAACTATAACCCTGAGTCAGTCCTAACTATAAACCTGAGTCAGTCCTAACTATAAACCTGATCCAGTCCTAACTATAAACCTGAGTCAGCCCTAACTATGAACCTGATCCAGTCCTAACTATAAACCTGAGTCAGCCCTAACTATGAACCTGATCCAGTCCTAACTATAAACCTGAGTCAGTCCTAACTATAAACCTGATCCAGTCCTAACTATAAACCTGAGTCAGTCCTAACTATAACCCTGAGTCAGTCCTAACTATAAACCTGAGTCAGTCCTAACTATGAACCTGATCCAGTCCTAACTATAAACCTGAGTCAGTCCTAACTATAAACCTGATCCAGTCCTAACTATGAACCTGAGTCAGTCCTAACTATAACCCTGAGTCAGTCCTAACTATAAACCTGAGTCAGCCCTAACTATAAACCTGATCCAGTCCTAACTATAAACCTGAGTCAGTCCTAACTATAAACCTGAGTCAGTCCTAACTATAAACCTGAGTCAGCCCTAACTATGAACCTGATCCAGTCCTAACTATAAACCTGAGTCAGTCCTAACTATAACCCTGAGTCAGTCCTAACTATAAACCTGAGTCAGTCCTAACTATGAACCTGAGTCAGTCCTAACTATAACCCTGAGTCAGTCCTAACTATAAACCTGAGTCAGTCCTAACTATAACCCTGAGTCAGTCCTAACTATAAACCTGAGTCAGTCCTAACTATAAACCTGATCCAGTCCTAACTATAAACCTGAGTCAGCCCTAACTATGAACCTGATCCAGTCCTAACTATAAACCTGAGTCAGCCCTAACTATGAACCTGATCCAGTCCTAACTATAAACCTGATCCAGTCCTAACTATAAACCTGAGTCAGCCCTAACTATAAACCTGATCCAGTCCTAACTATAAACCTGAGTCAGTCCTAACTATAAACCTGAGTCAGCCCTAACTATAAACCTGATCCAGTCCTAACTATAAACCTGAGTCAGTCCTAACTATAAACCTGAGTCAGCCCTAACTATGAACCTGATCCAGTCCTAACTATAAACCTGAGTCAGTCCTAACTATAAACCTGAGTCAGCCCTAACTATAAACCTGATCCAGTCCTAACTATAAACCTGAGTCAGTCCTAACTATAAACCTGAGTCAGTCCTAACTATAAACCTGAGTCAGCCCTAACTATAAACCTGAGTCAGTCCTAACTATAAACCTGAGTCAGCCCTAACTATAAACCTGATCCAGTCCGAACTATAAACCTGAGTCAGTCCTAACTATAACCCTGATCCAGCCCTAACTATAAACCTGAGTCAGTCCTAACTATAACCCTGAGTCAGTCCTAACTATAACCCTGATCCAGTCCTAACTATAACCCTGAGTCAGTCCTAACTATAACCCTGAGTCAGTCCTAACTATAACCCTGAGTCAGTCCTAACTATAAACCTGAGTCAGCCCTAACTATAAACCTGAGTCAGTCCTAACTATAAACCTGAGTCAGTCCTAACTATAAACCTGATCCAGTTCTAACTATAAACCTGATCCAGTTCTAATTATAAACCTGATCCAGTCCTAACTATAAACCTGATCCAGTTCTAACTATAAACCTGATCTAGTTCTAATTATAAACCTGATCCAGTCCTAACTATAAACCTGATCCAGTTCTAACTATAAACCTGATCCAGTTCTAATTATAAACCTGATCCAGTCCTAACTATAAACCTGATCCAGTTCTAACTATAAACCTGATCCAGAACTGGTTCAGGGCTCTATGATTTCTCACGTTATTCCTTTTTTGTCCTCCTGCTCTATCTTGTCCGTCTATTCCACCCACTTATCCACGCTTAGCTCATCCAGTAAATCAAAATTCAGAAGAAAACCTGACATTTTGTTACAACTTGCTTGGCGCAGTGGTCACAGCTGCGTGTTGTGTTTTAGGTGTTCGGCCGTAGCTCAGCCAACCATAATCAAGGGCCGGAGCTATCCGCTTCATAATATATGTTTTACTGTGTGTTACACTTTGCACTAGTTTGTGTGTCGATTATGTAAAGACACAAGCATTTAACAGCCACAGATACAGGAGGTCTGCCTGGCCCCACTACCCACAGTGAAGCAGTTACCTGCCTCTTCCAGCACAGCAAGTGGTGCAACAGAGGTACTGCAGGTGTGAAAGGTTTAGCAGCATCTTAAGACACGAGCCGACGCCTCACGCAGAGAGGCCGAGTCAGCCCTTCATCCAGCCGTCTCTGCTTCACAGTAAAGTCACATCAAGCAGCCCCTGCTTGATTTTTGCCCTCAAAAATGAATGTTTCCTCTCTGAAATTGTGCATTTGTGCACCTCAATTTGCTTTCATTTGCCCTGTAGGTAGGTGTGCGTGTGTGTGTGTGTGTGTGTGTGTGTTTACCTCAACAGTGTGATCCTGAGCTTATACTCTCGTGAAAGGCATCCACCACATTCAGAAGCTTCTTCTTGGGGCATAATTCATGGAAAAAACAAGCTTAGGTGCACATCAATTTCACAAGCTTAACCAAACGACGGGCGGTGCGTGCATGCGTGATCGTGGGCTTTCTTCAGATGTATTTTTTTACAGCTCCTGTTTCTAGACGCTGAGCGACGCCTGGGGGGTCATTGTCACATGTTAAATGCCGTCATAATGAATGTATGGAACCAAATGTCCAATAAAAGCAAGAGATTTAAGGGGATTTCAGCCATTTATTAAACATTCGTATTGTTTCCCCACATCAATGGGTTTTTACACCCCAAATAAACATCAGAGTCATGAATAAACGTGATAAAGATCTCAGATAGAATGTGTTTATTTAACATGTATTATGTCTCAACAGACGAATCCTTTGACAGCAGTTATTAAAAGATAGTTTAGAATACTCAAAGATGAGGGATTGCTCGTGCTTTTGTACTTTCCTTCTGTTCCATTAGTGTAAGCAGAGCATGAGGAATACACTATTGATATTTAAGACTTGCTGTTCACATTAGGGAGAGAAATGAAACGACATTTGAGAGGCCTCTGTTTGTTTTCAGATTTTCCAAAAGCCTTTTTTAATGTCTTTCAAACAAAAAGATGCTGCATGTGGAGACTTTGCAAAACAAGCAAGCGAACAAAATGCTGAAGCATCACAGAGAGCGATGTTTGTACATTTCACCTCTTCTCCAGTGTCTGCTACTGAAGGACAAATGTATATTCATCTTCAAGCTACATCACATACATGCAGTGAGATTAGTTCCCCTAACTGACTTTCACTGGATTTGAATCCCACAAAGCATTCATTTCGAAGAACATCATCATTATTTCATTTTCCCAGGCAAGTGAACAACACGATTCTGCTTGATTACAAGCCGTGCAACTGAATCATTTCATTACATTTTAAGTCATTGCAATGGAGCGCCACATGCTAAATCAGTATTCATAAATCCATATTTCTTGTTTGATGATAATTTCTCATTTCACTAGAATAAACGGCATATTTCTGATAAAGGGCCCCATAAAGCATTCAGAGAGAGAGAGAGACCCATGAAGGGCATTTTAAGATATTTGGTTTGGTTGTATTATGAACTCATTCACTTGTGTTCCTCAATAAATTTAGTTACACAAAGGACCACACTTTGTGTGTGTGTGTGTGTGTGTGTGTGTGTGTGTGTGTGTGTGTGTGTGTGTGTGTGTGTGTGTGTGTGTGTGTGAAGCAGGAACGTGATTGGTTGTGAGAACCTAGTGCTCCTCCCTCGGTGTCCACCGAGCAGACACCAGGCAGAGCTCCGTCCAGACCACCAAGGGATTTACTGTCCCTATGATGAGCGGGGGGAGAACTAAAAGAGAGAGGAAAGGGGATGAGATCGAAGAGAAAGAGGGGAAGCAACAGACGAGGGCTATATGCAGAAATGAAAGAGAAGCAAGGGAGGAGGAAGGAGAAGGCCAAACTGAAAGCAGAATGGCTAAGCATGGCTGAAAGGAAGAGTGGAAGATGAGAAATTGATGGATATAAAAGGGAATAAGGGAGACAGAGATGAAGAGGGGAACAAGAAGAAGGCACCATTGGAGTGAAAATGAATGGAGAACTAAGAACCTCGGGACCGGAAGCTTCTTAGAAGAGAAGAGATGATTGCAACCATCATCTTCCATCTCTCCCCATTGTTCCTCTGTTCCAACAACACAGAGACGTCTGTGGGGGAGACGGGAGAGAAGTGGGCCAAGCAGGAGCGGTAGCTGAAGACCTGAGGCTTCAAAGGGCTCTGGGATCTGTTCATCCCTTTCTTTTTGTCTGTCCATCTCTTTTCTCACTGCATCTCTTTCCTTTCTAGTCCTTGCAGACCCGTCCATCTATTTAGTTTTCATTCTGTTTCTCCTCACTGCTTTTCTACCACCCTTTACCCCTCAGGGCATTTGCTTTATAATCAAAACCCTTAACATAAAGAAAGTTCATAATAGTTACATTCTCATGTGCTGAGATAATCACAAGTAGAGTGTCAGTCCACCCTAAATCCTTTCTCTAACTATGTCATACTTAAGGAATAAGACTAAAGGACAAACACAGCTTTGTGTGACACTGATACCCTGATACTCGGCTTGTGTAGGTGTCTCTCTTTAAGGCTGTACAGATCTGCTTTCCAGTCACAAGGAATTTAATTAATGTGGAGAAATTAAGAAAATGTGAAGTACCTCTCTGTCATCCAGTGCCGGTTTAAGACTACTTCACTCAACCCTCGACTGGTTTTAAGATAAGACTCAGCCTCTTGTCCACATCTACCCTCCACCAAAGAGTAGCCACTAGATCTCAAAGGGTCCCGGCACGGAGTAGAGAAAGGTCAGAAGATGGCAGTTGTCTGAAAGCAGCAAATCGCAATTGCTTCTGTTCTGAAGGATCCTCGTCCCAACCTTTGCCAAATCAACCAATGTGTTGAGCATCTTTGTGTATTTGATGCATCTTTAGCAATGGGCAACTTCATTTGCAGTGTACCTGACTCAAGAGACCAATAACTCTTTAGCGGTTAACACTGTGCTACCTGACGCACACAGAAGTCTAACAGATGCCCGAGTACTCACATTTGCTCTAGAGTTCTCGAGAAGCCTTTAACGGCCAATCAACCTTCACTTAGACACAACCACCTCTGACAGTCAAACGTGACAACACAAAACAATGAACGGAATGTTGGAAACCAGTCACGGTGCTACACATCGTGAACCGCTGACATTCACAACTATGAACAATGTAATGTCGGTTCTAAGAGGGCCAGGGCCCCTAACTGTGTCGATAATTCAACTAAATGGAAGCTGTTCCATTATCTGAGGGATGGATGTCAAGATGTCTGTGGATTGGCTGTTAAGGTCCCCAGAAGATGCAGAACATGCAGGCGCCACGGACCTATTACCAGTAACTACAAACATCCCGTTTCTTTTATGCAGCGTTATGCATTAAATGCATATGTCCAGGGCCCCGCTGCACTCTCTAGCACATCCAGAGGTGAGCTGTCACACACAACATCATAAGCATAATCAGAGAGCTCAAAGCTGATATATATGAAACAAAACACCCACGTCCCCACACCCACTGCACCTTCCGGCGCTGTAGATGTGTGACATGTATGTGCATACTAAGACATTGCCAACTAGAATATCTCATAAACACACATAGCAGCCAAAGCACACATATAACACAACCATCACACATATCTGTACCAACATAATGTCGAGGATAACATGACTCGGAACCACAAAACTGTAGAAAAATCCCCACTTTATGCACCACTAGTGTCATGCAGTATGAATATGTACCGATATATTAGCATTTGCCAACCCACTGTGTGGGAGCCGGTGCAACATGACGGCTGTTTCAACAGAAGAAATAACGTTCATTTCCCTCCAATCCTGCAACCGAGCGAGACGGGCTTCCATTGCAATGTTTTGACCTTGCTGTGTAGATGCTCAACATCCCAAAATGGATTTGGCCTGATGTGCAGGAGCTTATAACAAGTGCCAACTCTAGTATTTAAGAGGGTACTGGCTGAGAAAGTGTGTGTGTGTGTGTGTGTGTGTGTAGGTGTGTGTGTGTGTGTGTGTGTGTGTGTGTGTGTGTGTGTGTGTGTGTGTGTGTGTGTGTGTCCGTGTGCACGTGCAGGCATATGTTTTACTCGACAGAAAGCTGTCAGTGTTTCAGTCCTGGCTAAATATTTATAACAGAGGAAGACACTAAGTAAGTCAGACACACACACACACACACACACACACTGTTAGACATCGGGGACAGAAAGTGAAAGTAAGCGAGAGACAGACAGACAGAAGAAGGAGGAGGAAGCTTATTATTTAATGTCCTACTTGGCAGAGAGCTGTCAGAGGGCAAGAGTGGAGGCTTGCCAGGGACTGGCAGAACAAAATCTCCATTCGTCTTCTTCTATTCAAGACACGGACAGCCTCATGAATCAAGAGCCAGCTCACGCCCCTTCTCTCACTTTCCTCATCTTGTGATGTGCAGGCTTCATATTTGTAAGGTTTTAGACGAGTGAGTAGCGAGAACCAAGCGAAATGTCGTTAAATCAACACAAAGGGCACCGTTCATTCTTTCAGAGCCTCATTACATGAAATGATCGCTCAAAACTCTCATCATTTCAGGTGCACACACTAAGCCCATTACCTCTGGTGATACCAGCCTTCCAAACAACGGCTGGAAGAGCAAATGAGCAAACAATGCGCGGTGCTCCCACTTATCCTGAGTGATGAAAACAGTACAAGGCAAGCTAATGCATCTCAGGCAGCTCAGATTCCTGCCTCCGCTCTTATCTTCGCCCAACACGCTATCAGACAAATTAGCAATGAGGTCCACTTAAGAGTGTGTGTGTGTGTGCATAGAGCGGTGGTCCTCTCATCGCCTGCCTCCTCTCTGATGTTATTTATGGCTGTTTAAATGATCTCAGACACCTCATTTGTTTAGACAGCTTCAATCGGTTTTCTGTCTGAAGG
Organism: Melanostigma gelatinosum; assembly: GCF_949748355.1. Lineage (NCBI taxonomy): Eukaryota > Metazoa > Chordata > Actinopteri > Perciformes > Zoarcidae > Melanostigma > Melanostigma gelatinosum. The sequence continues at coordinate 850,851 of NC_136644.1, forward strand.
AAGAGGAGAAGAGGAGAAGAGGAGAAGAGGAGAAGAGGAGGGCTCGGGAGCCGAGGGGCAGGAGGGAGAGATGAGGGGAGAGATAGGGGGAGGGGGAGAGAGAAGGGAGGGTGACCAGGCCACCAAGGGGGTGTGAGGGACGGCTGAGAACAGTAGAGGCTGAGGTGGGAGGCAATGGAAATGGAAATGGTTGATCAGAACTCTTTTCCACAACAGGAACTTTATAATCCATAACTTAAAGAGCAATTTAACACTAAATCCACAATCTATTGATCCGGGTCCCATTTCATGGTGTTTACTGCAACACAAGTTATTTTCTTCTTTCTAGAAAGAAAAAGTCATTTTATCTTCTTCACTACTGTTAGACGGTAAACTCACAACCAAAAACAACACCTTCAGCCCGAGCGTGTCAACACAGCAGTCAACTGTCAGCGGTGTGCACAGTAGTACGAACAAACGATGATCTATTTACATTTTACTGACCAGTGGAGACGTGATAATGATCCATGAATGGAGCATGAAAGATTGAGAACATGCACCACGAGCAGCGCTAGCTTCAATCCTGACGTGGAGTTACTTCCCTCACTACTTCCACTGAGTTCATCGCTGTTACGTGTTCGTCGACCTTTCCTTCCTGGGAGGGTTTCGTGTATTTCTTTGACTTTGTGAAGGGGGCGTGTTCACTCTGAACATCATGTTACTTTGCTCTTCAAAGTAACATGCGCTCATTGTCACAGGTTCTACACTTGTTTCCAGTGTTTTCCGTACACTTTCAGCATGCATTCTGGGAACTATATTTCCGCAAGTGATCCAAAACATTCTGCTCTAGAAAACACATGCGGCAAGAAGGAACACATGCAGAAGCTGCAAGCAAAGCTTATTGGCAAGCTCCAGTTCACAGGTTGTTACGTTTTCAACGTGGAAAAGGCCTCGAAGCGTCTGTGCAGTCACGTCTCTGGGTCTGCATGGGTGTAGGTGCATCTATCTCAGTGTGTGTGTGTGTGTGCGTGTTTACATGCATGTCTTTGTTGCTCAGTGAGGAATCAAAGTGTACGGCCCAATGTTTGTGTACGGCAATCAGTGTTTGTCTGATTAGGCCCTTCCAGGGAATACAGAGGAGCTAGTAGGAGGGAGGGTTCTCTCGCTCTGATTGTTAAAACACGACTTTACGTACACACACACGCACACAGACACACAAATACACAAAACACAGAGTTGAAATATTCAAATGTACCTCAACTGCAGACACACTCACACACTTCAATTACATGTGAATGTTTATGACGTAATTGATCCTTTCTTGTGTCATGGTGGTCTCTAGTCACAGAGGCTTGTTGTTGTATTATGTTTCTGTGCTGCATCAGCATTATTGTGCTCACGGGGTCAGCTCACGGGGTCAGCTCACGGGGTCAGCTCACGGGGTCAGCTCACAGGGTCAGCTCATAGGGTCAGCTCACAGGGTCAGCTCATAGGGTCAGCTCACGGGGTCAGCTCACGGGGTCGGGGGTCAGCTCACGGGGTCAGCTCACGGGGCGCGTGCAGCCTGGAGTCTTTGAGCAGGAAAAGGAAATGAGTCAGACTACAGAGCTACGAGGTATCTTTGACATCTTACAATTTACACATGCAGAATATGACATATCAATATAGCGATGTGAATCTAGTGCCGTATATTACACTCACACTGCAAGAGAAACTCCAATTGGAAAATTCATGGAAAATGTCTTCAACTCAAACATGTGTTTTTCTAAATGCTGCGCCTTTGTCCTGAAATTGATGCGGATGTTTGTGAATTGTCTTGTGTTGTGTCTATTTGTGTGTCTTTTTCATTTGCTGCTGGTGTGATTCAACATCTCTTATTAGGACAACATATTCTATTACACCTACATTGTGTAGGTAATGTGACATCTCGATTATCATTATTATTCAACAAATGACGAGACTATATGAAATGACCTCATGCTATTGGAGTGTTTGTTTCTATTTTATTTAGAGGTTAAGTGCAAAATGAGCCGAGCAGATTCAATAAATGAGAGATAAATATGTTGGAACTTCACCGTGTGGTTGAAACAAAGGGATTGGGCCGACCTCGCAGTCCAACAGCCTGACCTGAGTTAAACCGCATCAGACGTCCACGTCTCAACCAACGCCGTGCACTTCAGAGGATTGCGTTCGCCGCATGCTGTGTGCATGCTGTGTGCATGCACTCTGCATGCACACAGCATGCAGAGTGCATGCTGTGTGCATGCACTCTGCATGCACACAGCATGCAGAGTGCATGCTGTGTGCATGCTGTGTGCATGCAGAGTGCATGCAGATTTTGGAGGAGACCTGCGACGCTGATAAATGCGTTTGCAACTCTAATCGCATACAAAGCAGACAACCTTCTCGTTTTGATTTTGTTTTCCCACCTGATGCAAACTGTACCAACGTACACGAAGCGTACACACGACCACATGTCAGGTGGACCCTGGCATGAACCGGTGCACTGTGCCCGGGTAGGGTCCGGTGTTCAAATGAACTTTGGGGACCTGGGCACGGGTCCCTGATGTAAAAGCCTCTTAGTTTGCCACTTATCTTAATATTTTTGTAAAGTCAGCTGCTGGCTGAGAAACAGCAGCTCCTCCTCCTCCTCCTCCTCCTCCTCCTCCTCCAGGAGTACATGCAGTGAATCACATCAGAGGGAAGAGCACAGGGGACAGGAGGGACGACTGGTACACACTGGTGTCTCAGTTCTTTCTTTATAAACCAAACTCAGGAATGTGATTTCATTGACACTTTGTTTCCAGTGAGATATTATTGGATTGATATAAAGTGACTTTGCTGTTGTAAATATTACTGCGGCTGCTCTAGAAACATGTATTTATAATCCTATTGATACCCATCCCTTCAAAATATCGACATTTATATATCTTTTGACGATATTGCCCAGCACTATCTCTGATTTGATTCATTTACTCGTCCTTGTCTTCGAGACAAACACTGCAGTCTCCAGTCTCGCATTGTAACACATTAACAATGTAATTCCAGGTATAAGATGGGCTTTTATTCCTGTTACCACACAGAGTGTAACTCAAAGACATGCTTTCTTCCCTTCCACTGCACCAAGCACATCGAAGAACACAGCATCTTGCAAGCTATGCACTAATTATTAACACAATGAGACAGCTTTCAAATGCATGCATATCTGGAGCAGTGACCTCCGCCGCCAAGCAGATTCATCTCCGTGATGTATCTGCTGTGACTACAGTGTGCGAAGGCAATAAGCGGCACAGTTTTAGAAAGTAAGAGGATTTATCTGTAGTGGTCTGAGCGAGGCGAAGATAAATGGGTTAAACATGCTTTCCTTTGAAGGTAAATGAATAAAAACTAGGAGAGATGTGTAACTAGGTCGAAGTGGAAAAGAACTTCATGACCAAATGAATGTAAGAAAGGAAGGAGGACAGGGACACTGGTGGTGTTTGAGTGTGTGTGTGTGTGGCATCATGGCAAAGTGTGAACCTGAAGACACCTATTGTAGCGGTCCATACCACAGAGGTTTGCCAGATGTTGATGTTACTCTCTGTCTCTCTCTGTGGACAGCAATGTGACCGTGACTGAAATAATGCTGCGAACACACAAGACACAGGCACAGATCTCTACACATGTATGTGAGATCAACATGAAGGTTCAGTTCAAATATCAGTGTGGTCCAAACAAGGCACCATGGATGGTGTGATCCCAAGATGGTCTTATGAATGTAGAAAAGGTGTGCTGGCATTATGCAGAAGGAGGAACAAATGCTTCATCAGGAATTGATTGTAGTGACATAAGGCCTATAGATATGAAGTAAAGCAGCCATGAATGAGGTTTTAAATGAAGTGAAACACGTTTGTATTTGCTGGTTTGCATCGAGGTCTGTACCGTTTGAGTCGACTGCAGTGTGTGCAGTGCACGGCCGATAATCGCCCCCTGCATTACATGATCATATCAAATGCAAATAGCGATGACTATGCAGAAGGTTAATAAGCAGTTTCAATCACAGGCCCGCTCCCCTTTGATGTGTACTGCTGTACGGAGGATACATGAATCAGATAAAGGACAAAGAGTTCAGCACCGCCATCCTGCCCTCACCGTCCCACTGCGCCAGCAATCAATCCAGCTGTAATTACCAACAACGCCATCCGTCAAAGATCTGTATCTTATCTGATAAAAGCGTTTATCAGTGGAAACGACTGCTGAGATCAAGGAGACACAAGGGTGATTGAGGCCAGTAGCTCATCAGATGAAGAACTGTTCAACAGAAAGGCAACAAAGTTGGACAAAGTTAGCTAAATAACCAAAGTGTGTCAGGATCCAGGATCCCTGTCTGACCCGGTGTGTGTTTCCCCTGATCTCTCCTCATGTGTCCTGTCATTCCCCTGTTTGTTATTGTGTGCCATGTGCTCTGTTTGTCCTCTGCCTCCAGACACCTCCCATGGCCGCACCCTTGATTGTGCACAGCTGAGGACTCTCCAGCCGATCACCTCCTGCAGCCTGACACACCAGACTCAGGGCCCACTAATGAGTCTCCTGTCACTACATAAGCTCTGGTCCTGCAGTCTGGGGTTGTCAGGTCGTACCGTCTTTCACCCGCTGAAACCCCGTGGCGTCCTCTGCCCTCCTTGTGTTCTACGGATTTCACTCCGCCGCTCTGCCCTCCTTGTGTTAAACGGACTACACTCGCCGTCAAGCTGCCAGCCCTCCGGTGTCGAGCCACCGGCCTCACGCCGTCGCTCTGCCACTCGGGTGTCGGACCACGGGCTCCACACCTTCACACAGTCCAAATAAAAGCTGTTAATATTCACTTCTGTCTCCTGTGGTCTTGCGTTTGGGTCCTACCTGTGAACTCTCGTGACAAAGTGAAGATATCGTGACATAAAGTTCAGATGAATTGATACATTAATAAGCATAAAGAGTATGTAGTCTGAAACACATCAAACCCATCTCCAGCCCTCTGGCAGCCCGCTTATTAAAAGGACATTTATTATGTATTCAGTATTTATGATGTATTCAGTGAACGACGGGTATCGATGGCCTTGAATCTCAATCATTTTGCAAAAGTGAAAACAGGTGACAGAGCACGAGTGAAATGCAGGCAAGCATAGTATTGCGAAGTATATCAAGCGACTGCTGTTGAAAGTTATGCGGTATGATGACAAATATAGCAAAGAAAAGAGAGTAATTGTGGTGCAGATGGATGTTTGTGTACTTCTGACATAACGTCCTCCTGTTGCATTACGCTACGTAAGAAAGCTGCTGAGTTGATATTTATTCACGTTGTTCATGTTATGACGCTTGTTACGTGACAATGTTCCCCTTTTATTTAAACAAAGGTCACTACAGTAACTACGAGGTGTGCCGAACCAATTGTTTCACAACGTTAACACGTTGCATTGTGCATTTCTGCAGGCGTGACACCGGAACATTCACCGTATACGCTGCTTTGTACTGACTTCATACAATAAACACAATAAGATGTAAAACTGATTATTTTTCTTAAAGAAGATGCACATTTAGCCATAGCTGAAGCGTTTCAGTTCAAGGATAGTTTGATATTTTGGTGAATATAATGATTTTATTAGCTGCTTATTATAATTGATCATATCAAGAAAATGTTGCACAACTCCTTTGAGGAATTCTTGGGTTCTTAAAAGTGTTCTAAACCCAAATGACTGAGACGACTGCTCCCATTGGCTGGACTCGAGACGAGCACGTCCTCCCTGATTGATGCAGCAGATCAACCGCTTTAAATACTCTGTGAATACTCTGAATATAGCGTGATGCTTGATCATTCAGCCCTCCATTCCCTTTACACGCTGATCATGTAGGTGGCCTGGATTCTCTCCCAGCATGCCTTGGGTTAGACCTGCATACATTTACATTTATGAGAAATTTAAAGTTCACCAAAGCTGCAAGCTGCATGTGTTCAGACTGAATCCAGATCACCTGAAGGCTGCGGGATTTATATCCAGGATCTTTCTGCTGTGAGGGAAAATGGCGAGTAGTCCATATGCTGAGTAGTGTTGAACATAGATGTAGCGAAGTGAAAGTAGAATATTACCCGCTGAAATATTGTGACATAAAAGCATCATTGAAATGGAAAATGCCTCTCCTGCAGCTACAGACATCACTGAGGACAAATCAAATATACAGAAAATGTTATATGCATTACTGCCAGATGAGCTGGGCTATGACTGTGATATCCATTACTCAGTCCGCATGCTTGAGATGCTTGAGAGAAGATCCGTAGTCGTTGTTTATACTTTCTGGATGCAGAAAGACAGAATATTAAGTTCAGCAGAGAAACGATGACAGTGGTGTCTAGTTTTCTGTTTATTGGTGTGTGTTCTTGCTGGAACTGATCTCATCTGAATGTGTAGAGAACATTAATGTTTCTGCTGCATCAGCATTAAGGTTCGTCAGGTTTGACATGCAACATACGAGCTGTGTGTTTAGACTCAGGCTGGTGGGAAACGGTGACTTCCATGCTGTTTGATGTTGATGCTGCGGTGATGCTGGTTTTGCCACATATCGTGACATATCGAGTGACATTATTAAAGTCAGGAAACCTTTGGTTGTTATTGCCACCTGCAGGCTTGAACGGTAGCTCAGACAATGTTGCTCCTCAGCGGAGGAAACAGGTGATTCTCAGCCCCAAGCCAGACACGACGGACACGACGGACACGCCGGACACGACGGACACGACGGACACGACGGACACGACGGACACGCCGGACACGACGGACACGACGGACACGCCGGACACGCCGGACACGACGGACACGACGGACACGACGGACACGACGGACACCCTGCCTGCATCATCTGTCCACTTGCCCCCGAACCTGCCCCCGATGGCCAGTAGAGAGAATGCAAGTTCAAGGTACGTCCACATTGGCTTCACTTTTCAGAATCAGAGGTTGCTGTCCGGTCTGTGGCAGCGGACTTTCTCTTTTATTATCTCCAGCTTCGCTCCACTAAACCTAACTTTGTCCATTGTAGGGTAACTATGTGGTGTACAACCCTGAACTGCATTATCATGACACAGCCTGTCCTTAACATGTTGTGCTATGTAAACACCTTCCCATGACATCAGGTTGCTCAGCAAGGTATTTTTAAATGTCTCTTTTGTGTACCTTTTTAGGCATGTGTAGTATTATGTATTCATATCCACACATATAGCTGAAGATGATCATCTTACACATTTCACCATGAAAGTAATGCATGAAGCAAAGAGTTTGAATTCCGATTATAGATGCAGATGAAAACACCCTTCTTCTGGCGATCGTCTGCATTATTTCCCCACAGAGGAAGCTCATTAGCATTCCTTGTAACCCGCCTCCCAGCCCCCGTTCCAGCCTTGTTCTTTGGCTCTTCCTGCATTTCACCACTATTAGGACCTAATGATTTGAATACGTGTGTTCCATGTATTCATACTGCGAAGTTGATTTCCCTCAAAAAAGTTATCCATTGAGTTACACGCGTCTCTTTCGAAATGTATTTTTGGGTCTCATGGCGTCACCTGATGGTTCTAGAAGTTGTGATTTCACCGTTTGGCCACGATGTTAGATTTGCGCTCTTCCTGAGGGCTTGGTTGTAAAGCACCCAGAATTGAGTGTGTCGAACATTTGAGCATGTAGGCATGTTGTAGTAGAACCGTATGAACCTGTAGATGATCAAATATGTCTCCTTTAAGGGTTTTATGATCAATGGTGTGAGTTCTCAGTCGCCCTGCTGTGACTCTGCAATTTGCAGGAAACAAATGTATGAAAAATGTGAAACTTTTCAAGATGAAAAAAGAGTTTCATTCCAACATGCACACACATTGTTTGACGTATTTATAAAGCTGCCCTTTGGATGCACATATTCTTTGATTATCACTGATTACCAACAGGCCGGCTGCTGCTTTGAAACTTCCCCCAAATGTAAAACCAATGAAGAGGAAACAAAATAACTTCTTTAGTTTTCTAATGTCTGACTTTCAGAAGACCAAACTCTTTTTATCCATCATCAGATCATCGATGCAGCACATCTGTCTTTCTCTAGTCGTCCTTTCCCGACCTGATTTGGTCCTTCATCGTTTCCCAACTCCTCCTTCTTCTTCTTCTTCTTCTTCTTCCTTTCTCTCTTACTCTTATTTCTTTATCCCTTCTGCTTGTGTGGAGGGTTTGCACACAGACATCACTGACGATGAGCATGTGCGTGTGTGTGTTCATCTATGTGCGTGTGTGTTTATCTATGTGCGTGTGTGTGTTCCTCTATGTGCATGTTTGCGTGTGTGTGTTTATCTATGTGCATGTGTGTGTGTTCCTCTATGTGCATGTTTGCGTGTGTGTGTTTATCTATGTGCATGTGTGTGTGTGTGTGTTTATCTATGTGCATGTGTGTGTGTTCCTCTATGTGCATGTTTGCGTGTGTGTGTTTATCTATGTGCATGCGTGTGTGTGTGTGTGTGTGTTCCTCTATGTGCATGTTCACGTGTGTGTGTTTCTGTAAGAGCAATGTGAGGTTAGAGGGAGAAGGTATTTGCATATTTGCTGTCTCGTTTTATACAATTGTTGGTCGTTCAACAGTTTCTCAAACAGCGAATGACAGACGGGACAAAGCGAGGACTGTGAGTGGGGATGACTTCTGGTTATGTTGAGGTCACGTTTATTTCCTACAATCCATAACTCTGCATAAAAGATGATTCCTTCAAGACACCCACATGCTCCACACATGAACGTAATGAAATCAGCCAAATAACACGTTCTGCATGCATACTCTGTTCCATGGTTACCAATCCCTGCACCACCAGCTATGAAGTGAAGTAATGTACCTCCAGATTCTTTCAAAACGAAAGAGAATGAATATCTTCAATACTGTGTGTTAAAATCACAAAAAACTCATTCTATGTTTCTTTATTGTTAGATTATATAATGAGGAAAGAAACATCTATCACCACTTGCCTTGCACTACATTTCTACCCACCGGTCATGAATATGTTAGATTAAAACAATCAATGCGTACATGTACTTGCTTTCATTTTCACCTCTTTAAATTGATCTGAACAATTTCTCCGTCAATATTAAACCCTAAACATCATAAAGTGAGTCTTTTTAGGGCTGATACCGTCATCGATTTCATGTGTAATTGGAAATGTTAATCTCCCTTTAGATGCTATCAGCTGTGGGTGTTATGAGTGGTGATCACTATCTAATGCTACACACAGGCCAGACATCACCACCACGTTGTACAAGTCCAAAAAGAAAAATAAGGTAAATAAGTATAGATTTAGAGAACAAAAGGACTTGGTCAGGTTTAGTAAATGATTGTAGTTTGGGTTGAAATGAGGATGCTTGTTAAGTAATGACAGTACTGACTTTGTTGTAAGTAATTACAAAGTAATGACTTTGTTGTGTACACTTTCCAGTTAACAGTCAGAGAGCAAACGTGTTAGCCTGTTAGCTTAGCTTAGTCACTAACTGAGCAACAAGCACCAAGTTTACTCAAAAGACATGATTGTACTATTGACTCCTGTTCATAACTGTCTTCAAACTATTGCTTGTTTGTGGGACGTTCTTGTCCTGACAGAGGAGGTTAAATAAACAAGCCACGCTATGACGGGTTCCTCTGTTCTGGACTTTCAGGATCAAATGTACACGTCACAGTTCTCCTGCAGCAGATCCTCTGGTGAGCCAGTCGGTTGGAATGAATCGCTGTTGGAGTTCTAAAGCCTGGTGCTCTTCACGCTGTGCTCTTCACTCATCTCGCTTGAGTTTGAAAACAACGATAGAGATGTTATTGGGTTACATATTGGCATCCAGACAACTGCTTTGAAACATTTCGAATATTCAAATATGGTGGTTGGGTGTGTGTGTGTGTGTGTGTGTGTGTGTGTGTGTGTGTGTGTGTGTGTGTGTGTGTGTAGATCTGTTTGGACTCACGTTGCCTTTGGATCCGTTTTGTAAAAATGTAGTTTCTTTTTGTTTTCCTGTAGTTTCCTCCTGAACTTGCTGCGTCTCCCAGACAAACATGTACAGAAAAGATCATTCTTTAGTCTCATGTGGCTCCAACCGCAGAGAGCGTTTCCTCATTTCACAAAACACTCATTTCAATGGCTTGGACAAGACAAACACACGTTGGGTGCCACAGAGGAACAGAGAACGAGGCTTCATCATTCACCAGCTGCCTTGTAAATCTTCAGCCTGTCGTTTCAGAGCTGCTGACTAAAGGAGGAATGTAAGCATTTCCACCACAGACATGCTTTATGTTCCCCATTACAGTGACTAATTGAATGTTTGTATCTAATGAGGTGGGTTGCTCCTGGAGTATTTGTATATATTTGTGTGTGTGTGTGTGTGTGTGTGTGTGTGTGTGTGTGTGTGTGTGTGTGTGTGTGTGTGTGTGTGTGTGTGTTGACATATTCAAAGAACCACTGTGTTGAGTCAAGATTTCTGTTTGAATTATCTTAACTCCAGCGTCTCTCAGCGCTGCAGAGCCTTTAAGTGTCTTTTGGCTGAACATAAACTTTAATTATGACACCTGACTCATCAAAATTGTAATCTTTAAACAGATAAACAGATTTGTATTTTATTCCATCCATGATCTGTAACTGCTCATCCTGCTCGGGGCCCCGGCCGGCTGCTTGCTGTGAGGCCACTGCACCGCCGTGCAGCTCCTCATGAAACATCCACAGCTTAAATAAAAGCATTAACCCTCTCTTGTTCATCAGCAATACACGATTTAAACGATGCGTAGAAGGCAACACACAATCGGAGCATGCCAGCCGAACATTGCCTGAACCTGAGAGCGAACTCTGTGATATGTAGCCGCTGTACGTACCTCCCAGCACCAACAACAGACACAATGACGGAGCAGCTGGTACATACGGGAGGTCTCATCAGGCATCAGGGGACCAGAGCAGGACGGAGTGTGCATGTGGCTCTGTGTGGACTGCATGTAATGACGGGTTCACAATATCACCGTTATTTATTTCAGTTGATAATGTGTGAATGTTGTGTCACTTAACAGCCTTTTGCGTTGCCCCCAAGTAACCCCCCAAACATTATTTGTGCAGGTTTAAGCTTTTAAGCTACTTGTCGTGCTCGTCTGTTTCATGCTCAGCTGTTGATATGTCTACGTGTGCTATTAGAGCATGACATAGAATATGTTTTTATTTTGTTTGTTTTGCATTAAATTGACAAAGTGTGGTGTTTTCGTGGGACTTTATTTCTGGCTGTATTAATACATAAAAGTATTTAATTGTTGCAAAGGTATTTCCTCCATGGTGCTCTTAGGTCGGCTTGGAATGGTCTGGGATGGAGGTGGATAGCGAGCCGTACAGAACCCCTCGCCTGGACCTCGCCCCTTCACGGGGCTCTCACCCTGTGGAGAGGCGACCCGCCCGACCCATCATGAAGCACTGGCGCCGTCTCGTTGACCGTGCTTCAGGGCCGTGACTTTTTACATCTATACAGTCAATGTATTTATGATTAAATCAACATGAGCACAACATTCTTCAAAGATCGAGTCTCCTAATATTTCACTCAAAGTGCATCAGATCGATGTATTTAACTTTACAATTTACACAATTTTCTTTCAACATGCATGTTTCCAAAGTCAAGGCGTGATCGCGTTAATAATCTCAATATTACCAATTTAATCGTGACTGTGATTTTAGCCATAATCAAGCACTGAGCGCCTTGAATATGCCCATGTAGCATCTGCGCTGCCTGCATGTCATGGTCCCCTTCATTTTGTGGGTTTTCATTTATTTTGGTCTTCTCTGCCTGTGACTCAGGTGTGAGTTTATTTATGATTGATTACTCACTGGTAGGATAGAAAACATGGTCCTCCCCTGTGCCAAACTACTCTCCTCATACACAAGCCCCAATGCATAATCTGACCCCTCCAAAATCATCTTGGCAATAACACACAGGCACGAAACACTGTGTATGATCTGTGCTCCATTTAGAAAGAAGTTGACCTGCTGCAGACGTGGGAGGAAACAGCGGTAAAGTTTCGTGATGCTTGAATCTCGAGAGTAGACCACGGTGATTTATGAGCTTTGTCTGAGTGTGTTTGTCTGTTATGAACCTGTGTGTGTGTGTGTGTGTGTGTGTGTGTGTGTGTGTGTGTGTGTGTGTGTGTGTGTGTGTAAGTGTAAGCAAGGCTGCGCTCTACTTTTAAAGTCATGCCACCAGCCGTCCATCTCCTGCTTCCAATGCTGAATCACACAGATGTGCACACGAAACCAAAGAGACTGAAACACTCTTTCAAGCCCCTCCAGTCTTCACTAGACACGGACTAGTTACGTGTTATTATTATACTGCTGCTGCTGTAGGGACCAGAGCACCCGGCGCATTCTCCCCACAGCAGAAGTTCAATCAACTTTAGCAGTTTTCTAAATCAAATTCTGCACCGGCACTGATAAGAGATAAGAGAGCTGTGTGTGTGTGTGTGTGTGTGTGTGTGTGTGTGTGTGTGTGTGTGTGTGTGTGTGTGTGTGTGTGTGTGTGTGTGTGTGTGTGTGTGTGTGTGTGTGTGTGTGTGTGTGAGAGAGAGAGAGAACATTTTAATTGGCTTTAATTGATTGACCATTATCCTGAAGCGGTATTTTAGAATTAAAGTCAAGAAGCCACACCTCTTATTCTGGTAATTGTGGTCGTCATTAATCGGAGAAGCAGCAGGTTGATCAGACAGGTTTCTCTCAGTGTGAAACTGTCAACCTGTCTGTTGTAAACACCAATTACAGTTTCCTGACCACATTGTGGTTGAACTTTGATGTTGCGTAATACTGCGGTCGTGGGCTCAGTTTCCTTGTGTGATAACAAACTTGTATCTTAGAAAGTGAAGTGTTGAGCGGAGCGCTCCAGTCGCTCTTGCATTAGCTGATCGGCATCAGCTGGTTTTATTCGTGTTTCATCACCACTGGCTCATTCACAGCTGTCTGGATATGAGCTGACTAATTACGTCCAATCATATGAAACTTCATGGCCATGATAATCTGACACGTTGTGCTGTCACTTTGCTGATAAGCTAATGCAAACTCTGCTTACCACCCAACCGCCTCATAATGTGTTTATAGTTTTAGAGTTTTGCATGAGAGAGCTACAGGCCAACGGCACACGTGGAGATCATCAGAGAGCGGCGCTGTTTCAACGGCGTCTCAGCAGCTTAGATTTGACCTTTTTCTTCATTCAGCTGATGACTGTGTTTATATTGTATGGACCCAGAAGCAGAATAAATATGCTGCACACTATTTCTTTGGTGCATTTGGCTGGGCCTTACACGGTGCACCTTCAAACAAGTAAGATAGTTAATAAGAGAGTAACGATATTTCCAAAAATGTTGCACTGATCCCTGAAGGCTGTTTGTTCTCCCAGCAGAATCATCATTCATGTTGGGCTCCCTCAAACAGAAGAGCCTCTTTTAGCCAAATATGTAACCAAAGAGTTCACTCCCTAAAGTGTCTCTGACTGACTTACGCTGGTGAATACAATGTTATTATAAACGATGGAAATAATTTCCTGAACGATAAAAATGAGATCAAAGATGTAATGATCTGCAGTTACCTTTTAACACACCGTACTTTCCGTTAGATGAGTGAGTGAATTAGTTTACTTTAGTACCAGCGTCATTGTGTGCAGAAGTGTGTGTGTGTGTGTGTGTGTGTGTGAGTGAGTGTGTGTGAGAGTGTGTGTAGTCGTGGTTACAGAGTGGATCCTGTTCAGCAGCTGTGTAGGTGGATGTTGAACTCACGTGGCTCCCCACTGTTGTCGTTTTCAGCCAGAGCTCTGTATCACTCTCCCTGACACTGATGTTCTGGCAATAAGTTTTAACAAATTGAATCTCTTTCAGCAATGGAATCTCACTCAACACCGAGCTACACCAGCTAAAGTGCATGTGTTTGGCAAGTGTCCTGTGCTGAGTCAATAGCGGTATCAGTAACATCATTTCATTCGCATCTTGCTCATGAAATGAAATCCCTGAATATTTCCTCAGTTGAAGAGGTTGTAGCTCTGCTGTGTTTGCTTTAAGTGATGAACTCTATTGAGACATGAAAGCATTCAAATTGTAGCTCAACAATGAACTACCAATCATATCAAGGTATGAAGACATTTTACATTAAAAACAATCTTTTGTAACCGTAAGAAATAAAATAATACTTTCATAAAAAACCACTGCGTAAAGTTATAAAGACATGAATAAAAAACAACACTGAGGGAAACTAAACAGTGAGAGTGATGTCATCGTCTGCACGACTTTGTGAAGTGAATCCTTCCACTTCACGGCCTCACCATCAGGCAGTAATAACTGCATGAAGGCCTCACCATCACGCAGTAATAACTGCACGAAGGCCTCACCATCACGCAGTAATAACTGCACGAAGGCCTCACCATCACGCAGTAATAACTGCACGAAGGCCTCACCATCACGCAGTAATAACTGCACGAAGGCCTCACCATCACGCAGTAATAACTGCACGAAGGCCTCACCATCATGCAGTAATAACTGCATGAAGGCCTCACCATCATGCAGTAATAACTGCACGAAGGCCTCACCATCATGCAGTAATAACTGCACGAAGGCCTCACCATCATGCAGTAATAACTGCATGAAGGCCTCACCATCATGCAGTAATAACTGCACGAAGGCCTCACCATCACGCAGTAATAACTGCACGAAGGCCTCACCATCACGCAGTAATAACTGCATGAAGGCCTCACCATCACGCAGTAATAACTGCAGGAAGGCCTCACCATCATGCAGTAATAACTGCAGGAAGGCCTCACCATCAGGCAGTAATAACTGCAGGAACGCCTCACCATCAGGCAGTAATAACTGCACGAAGGCCTCACCATCACGCAGTTATTACTGCACGATGGCCTCACCATCACGCAGTAATAACTGCACGAAGGCCTCACCATCACGCAGTAATAACTGCACGAAGGCCTCACCATCATGCAGTAATAACTGCATGATGGTGAGGCCGTCATGCAGTAATAACTGCACGACGGCCTCACCATCACGCAGTAATAACTGCATGAAGGCCTCACCATCACGCAGTAATAACTGCACGAAGGCCTCACCATCACGCAGTAATAACTGCACGAAGGCCTCACCATCACGCAGTAATAACTGCACGAAGGCCTCACCATCACGCAGTAATAACTGCACGAAGGCCTCACCATCACGCAGTAATAACTGCACGAAGGCCTCACCATCACGCAGTAATAACTGCATGATGGTGAGGCCTTCATGCAGTAATAACTGCACAAAGGCCTCACCATCACGCAGTAATAACTGCAGGAAGGCCTCACCATCAGGCAGTAATAACTGCAGGAACGCCTCACCATCAGGCAGTAATAACTGCACGAAGGCCTCACCATCACGCAGTTATTACTGCACGATGGCCTCACCATCACGCAGTAATAACTGCACGAAGGCCTCACCATCACGCAGTAATAACTGCACGAAGGCCTCACCATCATGCAGTAATAACTGCATGATGGTGAGGCCGTCATGCAGTAATAACTGCACGACGGCCTCACCATCACGCAGTAATAACTGCATGAAGGCCTCACCATCACGCAGTAATAACTGCACGAAGGCCTCACCATCACGCAGTAATAACTGCACGAAGGCCTCACCATCACGCAGTAATAACTGCACGAAGGCCTCACCATCACGCAGTAATAACTGCACGAAGGCCTCACCATCACGCAGTAATAACTGCACGAAGGCCTCACCATCACGCAGTAATAACTGCATGATGGTGAGGCCTTCATGCAGTAATAACTGCACAAAGGCCTCACCATCACGCAGTAATAACTGCACAAAGGCCTCACCATCACGCAGTAATAACTGCACGAAGGCCTCACCATCACGCAGTAATAACTGCACGAAGGCCTCACCATCACGCAGTAATAACTGCATGAAGGCCTCACCATCACGCAGTAATAACTGCAGGAAGGCCTCACCATCACGCAGTAATAACTGCACGAAGGCCTCACCATCACGCAGTAATAACTGCACGAAGGCCTCACCATCACGCAGTAATAACTGCACGAAGGCCTCACCATCACGCAGTAATAACTGCACGAAGGCCTCACCATCACGCAGTAATAACTGCACGAAGGCCTCACCATCACGCAGTAATAACTGCACGAAGGCCTCACCATCACGCAGTAATAACTGCACGAAGGCCTCACCATCACGCAGTAATAACTGCACGAAGGCCTCACCATCACGCAGAAATAATTGCGTGATGGTGAGGCCTTCATGCAGTTATTGTTTGCGGTTGAAACCTTAATTAATGGCGATGTAAGTGTGAGGGATGCTCGCCACAGCTTCTCACAGTAAATCGTATGCGTTTCCACATCAAGAGAGCACATTCTGCTCCGTTTTATAATATAATGAATGACAAGACCTGTCGTACTTCAATTCAGCAAACATTCGCTTACATGCTGCACGTGAAGCATTTTGCTAGATATTAATTTATTCATCCAAAGATTTGCATGAATGAAAAACAAAGGGAGAGATTGTTGTTTGTATGACTGCTGATGCAGGAGTCCGTTCAACAGCTTAGAATTAGATCGTCCACAGTGTTTCATAGGTTATTAAACTCTTAAAACTTCAGTTTTTCTATGTGCATAAGAGATGATGAATATACATTTCTTATAGTGACGTGAGGAGGCAGTTTATTTTGTGCTGCTGCAGCTTTTACATGAATCAGTTCAGTCATTATTATTATTAGAGTCGCGTTGAACGTAATACAGAACTGTTACAGCGAGTTGCATTGTGACTTTTATGTAAAAGTGAGCAGGGTGCTATCTACTGTCAACGCATATCTCTGAAAGGGGCTTTTGTGTGACTGTTGCATCACTATGTTCAGCTACCTTGATTTCTCAGGTATATATATTTCCCGAGGCTCAGCCTCTATGTTTGAGAAGAATACACATCATCTTGCTCTGCCTTGTAAATGGTGAATGGAAAACTCTCTCTACCTCACAGGACAAAGTGCTTTATGTCGTTCACTCATTCACTCACCGATGGCATGCAAGGCGCCAGCCTGCCCGTCGGGAGCTGCATTGGTTCTTGCTCAAGGACACTTCAACGTGTGGACGGGAGGAGCCAGGGATCCAAACACCAACCACACATGTCTTTGATTGTTGAATACATAAACCATGATGATTCTAGGCAGAAAATATTCATAATGGATATATATTATATTAGGATATGTCTATAACACCGTACGGTTGAAGTGTTCCTCTGGACTCACAAAGTATCGGGGCAGGAAGACTCAGAGTTCAGCCCGGTCTCACTCCCAGTGCGTCAAACACCGGCGCTTGGCCGACCGTATTTAAAATACAAGGCACGCTAAGTGTCTGTCTGAGACACACTGGACTCAAATGTAAAGCCATCTGCATCATTATTAGACCCGCAGAGCAGCGGACGTAGGAGACGGGTTTCATGTGACGGGAAACCATGATGTTCCTTTCTAAACCTAAGCAAGTAGTTCTGTTGCCTGAACCCTAAAGCGAACTGCCTTGTTTCAGGATGCTAACCGGGTGTTACAGCATTAACCCCGTCCGTTTCACAACCAACCACATGCTACAGTGTTAAGCACGAACATGTCACAACTATAACCTGCTGTTACAAAGTCAATCACCACCGCCTTACGTTAACGTCAGCATTTCACAACATCGACCACTTGTTACAAAGGTAACCAGGACAGTGTTACAACTTCAACAGCGACCATTTCACCATCCGAACCAAGTGTTACGAAGTTAACTGGAACCAGTTGACAATAATAACCACGTGTTTTACCTGAACCTTCTGCAACAAGATAGCACGGAAACGGCTGCAGCAGGATGTGACGAGTAGGGATGAGATCACGTTGCAGTTATATGATTCATAATGACAATTGAAGACAAAATGATGAGAATAATGTGCAGAGAGGTTGAGTGATGGGAACAGTCAGGTTGACCAACAGCTAAATAAATATTACAGAAACACTTGATTCGATACATTAGCATTCATTCGTTCTTTCATTGAAGTATTTACCTGGTGGAACAGAAAGGAGCATCACAGGTATTATGTGTCTCCACTACACTTCACATGCATCTGGGATGGATGGAGCATCAAGAGGAGAAGGAGATGTGTAAGCATTATTTAACACAGCCATTTAAATGCACATTCTGTCTTAGCCTCTCATAAATACACACATAAGGCACACCAGCACATGCACACGTTAAAATGAATATATGATCTCACATAACCACACAGTGTTTTGTCTTGTCTGCCATAACTTTTAGAGATAATCCGTTGCCGACGTGTGGTTCTTGTATGAGTCTCTGAATGCGTGTGCGTGTGTTTCCATGTGTATATATATGCACAATTGTGCTTGTGTGTCTACGCATATTGTGAATCCTCTGTCAGCACATCGTGTGAGGGGCGGCTAGGACTTTCAAAAATGCAGGCACAAGCATATCTTATTTGGATTATGTATAAAACACTGATAGAGGCCGTCTGCTTGCATCAATCAGGACAGCGGGAGGAAGAGATGGAGGAGAGAGCAAGAGAGGGAGAGAGAGAGCGATGTGTAAGCCTCTGGGGTGAGAAGGGAAGAGGAAGTGAAGGTGTAGGGAGTGTCTACGAGTACAAAACCATTTAAATATGCAGAGGGAAGAATAGGTTTGTGAAGAGATGGGAGTTTAAGATTCAAAGAGAGATTATCTTAGAGAGAAAATAGGAGGGAGATTAACAAAGGTGAGTGGTGCATTCGAAATTTGGGATAGAGAGTGGGAGATTTATTGGAGAAATAGAGAAGATGAGAGGGAGGGCGACACGGAGGGATGGGAAAGAGGGATGGTGGAGGAAGGGAGAGAGGAGGAGAGAGGGGAAGATAGCCAGGAGGGTTTGATTGATGGGCCGTAGACAGGGCCTGCCGTTCAGAGCAGAACCACTCCAGCACTGGACACCCGCCAGACACTGCAGCCCTGGAGAACCCTGTGTGTGTGTGTGTGTGTGTGTGTGTGTGTGTGTGTGTGTGTGTGTGTGTGTGTGTGTGTGTGTGCATATATGGGCTTTATGCAAAGCTCTTCTGTCACGATCTGATGATGCAGACACATGCAGTTAGGGCAAAATAAACAGGTGTGGGTGACAGCTGTATTTTTACCACTGTGTGTGCATACTAACCATACTTGGATCTGTGCTTTGTGCCCATGCATGCTGTGTTAGTATATTGAGATATGTCTGTATATGCCAAAGCACACATGAATGTGTATTTATGTAAATGTGTAGAGCTGTGTGCATGTGTGTGTGTATGTGCAGGTGTACTCTGCAGATAGTGTACTGTAGACAGCTCAGTGTTTAGTGACTTAAATCTCCAAAGCTGCGTTCAGACAGGAAGCCCATATGCCATTTCTCTGGCACGTCCCCTGTGGAAGCAGATTGCCTTGATCAAAACCAGGAAGAACTAAGAAGTCAAATAAATCAATGTTTGGAAATCAAAATGAAAGTAGAGCACAGTTGGAATCACCACGCTCAGTCTGTTGGGAGGCTGCAGACGTAATTATGGGAACTGCAAAGTAATTACAGTGATGACAAACTGACTATAAACATACAAACACATTCAAATGAACCAGGACAGGAAGCAGCATGAACGTGTGCATGATATTTAAATTCAAACCAGCTGCGGTTATACAATAAAAACCACATATCAGATGACTCTTCTCTGTAATATAAAGAAATAATAAGTTGGACCTCCAGATACAGTTCTAATGTCTACAGTCATCTGTGCCCTACTTCATACAAGTAGGATGTACAACCATTAATAACTGTTGTTCAGGTTTACCTCCTTTACATCCTCGCACTACTTGTGTGCCTTGTTGATGTGACGTTTCTGTCTTGACATTCATCCATCTGTGTCTTAACCTGCAGACTTTGACATTCACAGAGACCCAGCAGGATATTCCTGTCCCCCAGTATCCTGCTAGCTCAACAGTAATGTTTTTCCTTCAAGTATATCATAAGAGCACTCAGAAAACTCTTACCCCCCTCATGCTTATAGCCAGTTACATAATCATAAAAATGTAATCTCATTCCCTCAATCTCCTGCGGCGCAAAAAAACGGACTTGAAATTGCCCTTAACGTTACTCACATGCAATACTAACGTTGTGATGAGTCAGCCATGATGCTGCACGGAGCACATTAGCCTCCTCTGTGCTGCTGAGCAGTCCTGCTCCCCGACTCTCCTGCTGAGACATGCAGTGCAGGAGGACACATCTCTGTTCATAATTCTATTATGGTGCCTTATTGTAAACAGTTTGGGGAAATTTAATCTAGAGTAAATATGAATGCTTATGTAAAAACCAACACAAGTGGATTAATAATAACTGAATATTTAAATTCCACTCTCGATGAGACGCAGCGGGCTTTCAGCTGGAAAATATATATCTACGTAGTAAGTTGACTATGAAAAGAGGCCGTTTGCTGTAACGAGAGGAAACTAACAGGTCCAGAGCTAACAGGTCCAAAGCTAACAGGTCCAAACACTAACAGGTCCAGAGCTAACAGGTCCAAAGCTAACAGGTCCAAACACTAACAGGTCCAGAGCTAACAGGTCCAAAGCTAACAGGTCCAGAGCTAACGGGTCCAAACGCTAACAGGTCCAGAGCTAACAGGTCCAAACGCTAACAGGTCCAGAGCTAACAGGTCCAAACGCTAACAGGTCCAGAGCTAACAGGTCCAAAGCTAACAGGTCCAAAGCTAACAGGTCCAAAGCTAACGGGTCCAAAGCTGACGCGTCCAGAGCTAACAGGTCCAAAGCTAACAGGTCCAAAGCTAACGGGTCCAAAGCTGACAGGTCCAGAGCTAACAGGTCCAAAGCTAACGGGTCCAGAGCTAACGGGTCCAAAGCTAACAGGTCCAAAGCTAACAGGTCCAAAGCTAACGGGTCCAGAGCTAACGGCTCCAAAGCTAACGGGTCCAAAGCTGACAGGTCCAGAGCTAACGGGTCCAGAGCTAACTGGTCCAGAGCTAACGGGTCCAGAGTTAACTGGTCCAGAGCTAACGGGTCCAGAGTTAACTGGTCCAGAGCTAACGGGGAACCTAGAGGGTCATAGTTTAAAGCAGAGGGCCGCGGACCAGCAGCAGTATTAATGAGCTGGGAGTGAGAATGTGCTGCAGTGATAGTACATAATGACTAAAGCAAGAATGAAAAGGCTAAACTACTCCATCATAAGGAATGTTATGGGATTGATCCCATAACATTCATAATAACAAAGATTAATCTGCACAAATTATTAGTTTGAGAGCAGAAATTGTTAAATCATGCACACAAATTCCGTTATTTTGAATATATAATTGTTGTTAAATATATAACACTTGGACACAAGGGACATGCAGGCGTGCATGTTTTTTAACGAATGTCTTCATTTGTCAAAGCACAGGAATACATAACGTTGCTGCATGCTGCAGCCTGCAGCCTGCAGCCTGCAGCTCTCCCGTCTACTCAATGAAGACGCAGCGCTCCCCTCGCTTCCTACCAAACGCTGCTACGAGCTCTAGTCCATGGAACCAAACATTAACCGACTAAAGACATTGCAGTTGCAAGATTAATGAAGGTGATAAATGATGGTAAATTGAGAGCACTAATTATTCTCTTCTCCTCCACGACGTGTCCCCGGCCTTTGAGTCCACGTCATTCAAGTGCTGCAGTGGCGGCTCACCACTCATTCAAACGTTAACTCTACAAAGTGCTTGAGTTCAAATTCATCTGAATTCAGCGTGTGCAACAACATTCAAATTTGACACTTGACCTCATGTTTCCACCACTTGGTTGATTTTTAGTTGTTTTATTCTCCTCTCTCAAGCTCTCTGATCTTAAAGGGCCGGCTCTATTAAATGTTTGTCCTGCTAACGGTTTACAGACATTCAGCATGTTTTACAAGCATCTAGCCGTTAACACATCACCTCTTTGAGCCGTTCAGGAGAAGAAATCACAAGCTGCAGTAAACAGAACGATGTTTAATCAAAGAACAGCCAGTGGATGAAATATGCAGGGAGTCCATTAGATTAACATGAAGATGAAAAACAAAGTAGAGTGCTTTCTCTTCTGATGTGCTCTCCTTGAAATAACACCCCATTGAAAAAATACAGAATGAAATTGTCAGTGCTTTTGTATTCTGATCAAAATGAAAGCTGCTCATGTGAAGCAATATAAACGAGAAAGAGAAAGAAAGAGTTCCCTTTGATCGCTGAATTAAAATGTTAAGTGTTGCTAAATGCATTTCTGTGACCACCCGATGAGCAGCCATTCCTCTTAGTAATTCTGCCCTGACCCTTAAGAACGATGCTGCTACCTGAGCTTTCATTTCATCTCGTTTCATTTGACCGTCACTCCCCCCAGACCCAACTTCTACCTCTCTCTCCCTCTCTCTCTCTCCCTCTCCCTCTCTCTCTCTTTCTCTCTCTCTCTCCCTCTCTCTCTCTCTCTCTCTCTCTCTCTCTCTCTCTCTCTCTCTCTCTCTCTCTCTCTCTCTCTTTCCTACTGGCAGAGGTCACTCAGGAAGACAACTTCATTTTTATTCATGTGCTCTTTCATGTGAGGAGCTCTCTAAATCTCTAAATACACTTCCGGGAGATGTAATCTTTTGTGTTCTGGTAAACACTAAAGATAGATGGAAACATTTGCAACCTTTGCTGGTGTTACTCTGTTTCCAGTTGAGAGAACAGAGAAAGGGGATAACAAAGCAATGTGCTCTATTAGTACTGAGTTTACACGATTAGCAGCCAACTAGCTTAAACAGACCTTTATGGCTGGGGTCAGAGGTTAACTCTCATCGTTCATGCTCAGGCATCTGCTGTGGAAGTTATTGCTGCAAATGAAGTTTTTTTAAAAGTAATGAGATGCTTTTAAAAGCTGTAATGTATGCTCAGAGGTGAATGGTCACTGTCAGTAACAATTTTAACATTCTGAAGAGATGGATGCAGGCAAATTATGAATTATTATTATTATGAATGAGCCATAAACGTACTCCCTACTATGTTATGGGATGATGTTCTTCAAAGCTTGAAGTGACAATGATTTTCACTGACGAATAATATGTTAAATACTTTTGATTTATGGATTCATTATTTTGATAAAATGTCAGAAAATAAAGAAAACCATGATAATGCCCAAAGTGATTCAATGAATTGCTCGTATTGTCCAACAGCCAGAGCCTGACCAAGATTATAGCGTGTGCTCCTTCCACCTCCAATCATTGTGTTCATCCACTCACAGAGATGTAGCTTTATATATTTAAGACTAAGCTTTGCAGATCACTTAATATAAACTATATTTCTCACAATGACGTTGTAGATTATAGGTCAGCTTTCTCTATGAATTCCAGGTGGAGTAACTGACGTTAGTTCTTGCTATTTATTACCTATCAGGGTTAGAATGTAATAGTTATGTGGTTGTGGGCTTTTCTTTGATAATATTTCGAAAGAATAGTAAAAGGTATACATTTCATTTTTTGTCGTCTGCTGTTTCCAACGTCAAGAAATAAATTGAAGTCAACCTGAAAACTTCTTCAAACAAAGAATATGTCTTTAATGTGTAACTGAATCAACAGATGTGAAAGTTCAAATTAAGCAAAGAACCGTTCACGCTGTTAGCGCCGTTAGCACTGTTAGCGCTGTTAGAACTGTTAGCACCGTTAGCACGGTTAGCGCCGTCAGCGCTGTTAGCACCGTTAGCACTGTTAGCACTGTTAGCACTGTTAGCACCGTTAGCTTCAAGCCGCCGGCTCAGCCATCGAGACTTTGAGAGCCTTACAGAGGCAAAAGAAATGTTCTGAATATACAATAGAGCACCTTTGAATGGTGGATGAGCTTTTCTTTCATCTTTAAATTATTAAAAACAATCATTTTTAATTGTATGAATCAACGAATTATTTCAGCACTATAATGTTCACAGAAGAAACATCAGTTAAAGAGAATCACTCCTTTGGCACAGACGACGTGTCCATGCACCGGTGAGAGGTCAATGTTAAGAATGTAAATGTGAGGCACACATCACACTGAGTGACGGGAGTGTTGAGTTATTGTTGAGTTATTGTGTCAATGTGAACGGGCCTTCAGTGACCTTCTCCACTCTAGAGTGAACAGTTTATGTGCTGAGTTAGCTGCGAGGGGAATGAAGGGATGAGGAGACAGACGCAGAGCTAGAGGGTTGTAGCAATATTTATGGTGTCATGAATGGTAATTAAATAGCACAGCGTTACTTTTATCAGCCTGATCTAATGATGACACAACCACTCATTAAAGACACAGTGTAATAGCTTCGGCCCCCATAATTCACCCAAATGTAGTTTTAGGAATAAAAATGTCCACTTTTCTTCACCTGCAGGTGCTTTACTAGACCACTGGCAGCTGGGAAGGACTTACAACTTAAAACATACCCATGAACAGTTTATGTAGGACCGAATGGGGTTAACCAACCATGTCAGCTTCAACCAACATATTTATAGTTTAGTTAAAATAAAACTTTACATCGAGGAATGAGAGGAAATGTGATGAGAAACACAAAGGATCAAAAAAACGTGAAGAATGAATATAGAATGAAAAAGGGCAGATCGTGAGGAAATAAAGAAGGCGGAGTCAAAGACATGCAAAGGACAGTGAAGACTATCGGCAGCTCGGACATCCTAGATGTATTACGCAAAGGCAGGCTGCTTGCAGGCTTCTGTGCTTCTTGCTTTACAGAGCAGATAACGGCAGACATAATTAAGACGACCAAAGGTATAAATCTTGTGTGTGAATGGCCCATTGCACATATCGACCGCACAAGTCATTTACATGGCCCTTTGAGAATTCGCCTCAGAGTTTTCTCTGACACTCACAGAAGGTAGTAGTGAGAGCGAGTCGACATAAAATACACTTCATTTCAAAGCTTAATTTCAGCGATTCTACTCAATGAAACGGAGACATTTTAATTAGTTCGGTGCAAGGTAACATGATGTGTAAGTACGGCTCATCAATCCTCATTTGTCCTGAAGAAAACTACCATCAATGAGTGAATGTGAAGTGAATATGTTTTACTGGGTCGGGTAGAAATGCTTTTAAAAGTATTAAATCTGATGTCCGGGGTTATAAACAGAGTGTTATGCAGTAGTTTAATGTACAACTTAAAGTGATATATTTACTGCGTCGTTCTGTTGTCCTGTTCTTTCTAGTATTGGCTTACATATGTACATACTTACATACGTACATACTTAAATACTTACATACTTACATACTTACATACTTACATATGTACATGCGTACATACTTAAATACTTACATACTTACATACGTACATACTTAGATACTTACATACGTACATACTTACATATGTACATACTTAGATACGTACATACTTACATTTGTACATACTTAGATACTTACATACGTACATAGTTACATACGTACATACTTAGATACTTACATACGTACATACTTAGATACGTACATACTTACATACTTAGATACTTACATACGTACATACTTACATACTTACATACGTACATACTTAGATACTTACATACGTACATACTTACATACTTACATATGTACATACTTACATACATACATACTTACATACGTACATACTTACATACTTAGATACTTACATACGTACATACTTACATACTTACATACGTACATACTTAGATACTTACATACGTACATACTTACATACTTACATATGTACATACTTACATACGTACATACTTACATACGTACATACTTACATACTTAGATACTTACATACGTACATACTTACATACTTACATACGTACATACTTAGATACTTACATACGTACATACTTACATACTTACATATGTACATACTTACATACGTACATACTTACATACGTACATACTTACATACTTAGATACTTACATACGTACATACTTACATACGTACATACTTAGATACTTACATACGTACATACTTAGATATGTACATACTTACATACGTACATACTTAGATACTTACATACGTACATACTTAGATACGTACATACTTACATACTTACATACTTAGATACTGACATACGTACATACTTACATACGTACATACTTACATATGTACATACTTAGATACGTACATACTTACATTTGTACATACTTAGATACTTACATACGTACATACTTACATACGTACATACTTAGATACTTACATACGTACATACTTAGATACGTACATACTTACATACTTAGATACGTACATACTTACATACTTAGATACTTACATACGTACATACTTAGATACGTACATACTTACATACTTACATATGTACATACTTACATACGTACATACTTAGATACGTACATACTTACATACTTAGATACTTACATACGTACATACTTACATACGTACATACTTACATACGTACATACTTAGATACTTACATACGTACATACTTAGATATGTACATACTTACATATGTACATACTTAGATACTTACATACGTACATACTTAGATACATACATACTTACATACTTAGATACTTACATACGTACATACTTACATACGTACATACTTAGATACTTACATACGTACATACTTAGATATGTACATACTTACATACGTACATACTTAGATACTTACATACGTACATACTTAGATACGTACATACGTACATACTTAGATACGTACATACTTACATATGTACATACGTACATACTTACATACGTACATACTTACATATCTACATACTTAGATACTTACATACGTACATACTTAGATACTTACATACTTACATACGTACATACGTACATACGTACACTTGTTTACTATCAAAGCCAGCTATTTGTCTGTAAAAGGGTCAATACGTCAGCAGCCTCCGATCAGCCAACAGCAACATTCATTTATAATCACTCAGACAAGCGGGCGTTTGCTATGCATATCTATAATACAATATGTAGAACTCAAATACCAAAACATCGATGTTCAACTGAACACTGGTTAGGGTTCTGAGCTACTCTTCAATGCTAACTACCCAGTGACACCAGTGCCATTTAGTTTAGTTCAATTCAAAAACTTTATTCATCTTCAGCAGGCATTGACCTAAACAATGGGATAGGTGCAGCAATGGTAATTATTAATTCAGTGTGTATATTGAACATATCTTCAGTTTGACGGCCGGTGAGCCTGCACGTATAACCATGTTGATCCTTCTTGTTCTTCCATCCCACGTTACGTGAACACGCCTCTCCACACGGAGCCCTGTCAGGCCTCAGGGGAGCTGCAGCTGTTGAACTGAACAAAACATTTATTGTTCAGATCTCGTAGGATTTGTTTTGGATTGTTGGATCTGAAAACAGTGAGAACTTGACTATAAGCAGAAAAGTCATCAGAATATGATGTTGTACATGTTCATTCTTACTGTGAATATATGTTCAAAAAAATGTACACGATATACGAAAGAGCAAAAAACTTCCCACTACCTCAGCAACATTTGCCGACTCCCTTTAACAGCCTGATGGGACTTTTACAATGGCTGTCTGTGGGAATTAGTGATTTGTTGTGACATTACTGAAACACAAACACAAATATACAAAAGGAATTCCAGCTCCTCTCTCAGAACTATGGCTTTCATAGCATTCCCTCCAGCCTCATTTACCAACTGTAAGACTCCCCCTCCAGTGGCGGGAGTAAGCAGCATGGAGGACCACGCCACGGTTCAGAAAAGAAGCCACATCTTAACCCACGCTAAAGGTGTTAACACACACTCTTTTGAAGATGGTCTTAATTGGGTTAGGAGAAGGGAGGGGGGTTGTAGTGAGCGTGCAGTCCATCGTTTGAAATCCTCGCCATCTGATTTGAGGAGGTGTAAAGAGGAGAAAAGAGAGCTTTAATTGATCCCCTAGTGGTGTGTGCAGCTTGGCATCCCTCTCAGATGAAGGTGGGGGAGATGTTATGCAGGACTGGCTCCGCAATTATAGTAAAGCATCATCACACACTGTAGACTAAAGATATATATGTGTGTGGCAGGGAGGGTTGGTGGCGGCTTGGACTTCACACCACGTGCGAAACTAAAAGTAAACATTAACATTTTGTCATGCAAGTTGTTGGTCACATGAGTGGTTTATCACACGCTTGTCTCGTGAGTTGTTGGCCAAGTTTACATCAATCACACTCTTTTTCTGAGCCTAACTAAGTGGTTTTGTTGCCTAAACTTAACGTCCTGTGAAGACAGAAGTTTATTTTGAAAAGACACTATGCATGTAGAGTGGGAACTGACTGGTTCTCCATGAAGGGTACCTGGAGCGTCTTAGTTTGAGGATCAGGGCCACTGATCAGGACTCGGTATTTGATGAGTTAGGAGTGAGAATGGATGTTGATTATCGTGCTTTGGGAAGGTGAAGAGACAACACACCATGCATCGTGGCTGTACAGACTCTTTAGCAGCGTCTTTTCACCAAAGCAATCCAATTAGACATAAAATACTGGTGTGACGTAACACAAAGACAGCTCCTACTGTTGACGTTTGGCTGAGGCACTGAGGTGGTTTGACTGCAGATAGAGAGGTTGTTGCTTAGAGTCTGGTGTGTAGGTGTCATTGTTGGTGAGCAGAGGATGGGACACAGCAGGAGAGGGCGTGTCTGTTCGCATTGAAGATAGAACAGCAATGCCAAAGTTATTCAGCAAATGTGTTTTGTAACCTGCACTCTCAAGGTCACTTTCTATATTGATGCTTGGATTGATAACTCAGTTAGTTTGCTTGCTCCCTTGACACTCACAGTTTCATGCAGCCTTTACTGACGTACTCTAACACACACACACTCTCAGTGCTCTATTTACCTGCGCCTCTCTTTCCCATACACGCACTCACTCAAGAGCACGACACTATACAGCACCAAGTCGATAAATGAATCCTCAAACATATAAAGTCCCACATTACCTCAACCTTTGTGTCTCAATACCTTCCTGTGTTTCTATTCTCCATAGAACTCAGCTCTATCATCCACTTAACTCCCCCACAGAGGGGGAAACATCACCTGTTTCTCTTTCTATCCAAGTGAAAATCAAAGGAATGAAGCGACGCGTTGCTATGGCGATTGCAGCGATGTGGAATCTCATCACGTGAAATCGCTGCTCATCTGATCCGGTCTCAGTGGTTCCGGTGAAAAATCCCATTACAGGGTGAAACAGAAAGAAGCAAAGCGCCTCGTTTTTAAGCCACTCTACTTTTGTGTTTCCACTTGCACCTTCTCGTTATCCTCTGCCTCATTCTCTCATCTCACTTGTCACAACTTTTCCAGGTGGCTGCATCTGAGCTCCTCTTCCAGGGCTTAATCTCCGTTGATATTCTCATCACAGTTTTTATATCTAATCCCTTTGAAATCCCCTCCTCTTTGTCTTCCTCTGCTCCTGCCCTGCTCCTGCGCTCTCACGTCGTCATTACATTCAATGATTTCATCATGTCTTCCTCCTCTGCACCTGCTTGATTTCTCCTCACATCAAGACATCAATGCCATAACATGACTCCTTTCTTCTCAGAGATTTCAATAATCGCTCACTAAAGCTTGTGCATGATACTTTTAATTAGACCATCAATGCCAAAAACTTTTCACGAATCATTCTTCCATGAAAACTGTTTTTATGTAGTTTATTTTATACATAACTCTTAAACACCTAATAATGTGTTTCTCTATTGATTCAAACTCATATCTAACTCTTAATGATGTAAAGAAAGAGCCAAATAATGAGATGAATGAAGCTAGCCGTGATGAAAGAGAAACATGCTCCACAGCAGCAGCCTCCAGCAGCTGCTGCCTCCATGTGTGCAGCTCAGCAGGGCCTGTGTTACTGTGAGCAAGAAGCTCAACCATTTCATTAACTTCAGTCCATAATACATTATGATGATATTACAGCGAAAGGTTTACTTCCTCTTCACATCGGGTGGAACGACACGCCCGTCAGGAGCTATTGGTTCAAGTTGTACTTTGGTGTGTCTTCCACAAGGTCCTTGGCTCTTATTCCCTTTGTGTCATTTGCCAACAATATGTCAACAAGCAATGTACTTGAACAGCTGCGAATGCCACAGTTGCTCCTCCCCATTGCTGTTCATCGTGCCTGCACAAGCGCTTCAAGTGTGTGAGCGTGCAGCTCTGCATGCATGCTTTTCTGCGCATGTGCTATTCAATGCATATAGCACCTTATTACACCATCAGATTATGCCCGTGTTTATCAGTGGCATGATTAATGGACTTGGCCGAATAGAAGCAGCGAGCACTGAGGATTCATTTGGTATCTGACAAGTTTTATGTATCGGCTGTAAATTGTGGTCCTTCCACAAAATGTAATTGTATTATTGAAAACGATGCTTCCACTCTAAGCATCAGTAATAGCTATGGTGCGTGAGATGTATGTGTCCAAGAGCCTTTTTGTTTGTTTCTGAGGGTGTGTGAGTGTGTGTGTGTGTGTGTGCGTCTGTGTGTGTGTGTGTGTGTGTGTCTGTGTGTGTGTGTGAGAGAGGGAGAGGAATGATGGCAGTGTGGGTGGAGCATACATTTTTAAATTGAAAACATGACACACCCGCAGTGATGATTTAGTGCTGTGCTGGAGAGCGGTGTTAGCAGTGAATGCTGCCTTTGAACACCAGAGCGAGGGCCGCGCTGTTATTCAGCTCTGCAAGTATAACTGCACCGTGAGAGGCACTTAAAACAAGCAGTCTGCTGCATGCCAAGGCTTCTATACACAAGGTTGATCCATTTCATTTAGCCCTTAATTAACGGCACAATGAGAAGAATTCAGTGGTTTGCGTTGAGTAAACAGTACATTCACAGCGTGCCCCTCCTCCCTGGCTCATCCAGCGTCGTGTCAGGTCGTGATTTCTGAAAATGAATCATGGGGGGGCGGGGGGGATGTTTTCGAAACCTTTTTATTCATGAAGTTATATCACAAACCCCAGTGGGCCGATATAGACGCCTGTTAGGCAGCTGTTAAAGTTACATGTATGGAATAATTGTGAACTTTAAATATAGTTTTGGAACTTGAACTTACTGCATTTGCAGGATTTAATAGAAATAAAGATAAAACAGAACAGCACAAGCTGTAGATTGGCTACTTACCTTTCAGGGCGCTGCGCTGGTCTCCTGTGGAGGGCTGGTCTTCTGCATGTCGCCCCTCGTTCACATCTCTGCATATCTCAGGAGAGGATCGACCACTGGTCCATTGACTGAACAGCCACAGACTATTGTCACAGTGAAAGTCCATGTATGATGTTATTGTTTGCAATACAGACTGTTCTCATATTTCAGTGCTGTAATTAGATTCATTATTGACGAAATGAACATCATGTTGTATTGGAGAAACTAGCGATTCAGACCATAAACTCATGTTTACAATATTTACTGAGGTAATAAATCAAGAGAGGAGTAGAGTCATTTTCTCATAGATTAGCATTCAACTTTAAAATGCTGGCTTTCTGAAAGAATGCAGGTTTACGGCCTCACTGTCCAGAACCGGAGGATGCCGCCTGCTGCTGCAGGCCAACGAGTCATTGAGATGTGAAAATGTATGAAATATATCACCAATTTTAATTAAATTGTATTTACATCTACAAACAACATGCAAGCCTGACTTTGTTTAGTGACTTTCCAAGAACGGGGTCCAGTTAGATAACTCCTGTAAAGTCTCTGCATGCAGAGGACACAGAGGTTAATTAGCCTCCGACAGCGTTAGCGACATTCTGCATATCATAGCATCCGCCATTAAAGCTGCCTCGGCTCTCATAACAGACTGTTAATTAACCGGAGGGACGTCTGATGGTTGACAATAACTCTGAGAGAGAGAGAGAGAGAGAGAGAGAGAGAGAGAGAGAGAGAGAGAGAGAGAGAGAGAGAGAGAGGGAGGGAGAGGGCGAGGGCGAGAGAGGGAGGGTGAGAGAGAGAGAGAGAGAGAGAGAGAGAGAGAGCGAGCCTGTGTGTACATGGTATACCTCGGGCAGGTCACGGTTCATTGGCTGTCGTCCTTTGAGGAAATACTTTGCATGCAGGTGAAATAAATGACGAGTGCGGCCGGTAAAGACCAGCTGAGACTTGTGTCATCTGTAAACTGGGTTTGTACATCCTGACATATCCTCCATTAATGATGTGCTGCTTACATTCAAATCATGACATTCCTTTGCTGCCGATCACTGTCTTCCTCAGCAGATGCTGCTCTACCATCTTGTCACAGGAATTCATGAATCTGCTGTTGATGATGTTCTTCTCAGCAGATGCAGTTTGGCTTGTTAGGCCAAAATAAATAATAGAAGCTGACAAACTTCATCTTGCATCAAGAGGGAACCTTCAAGCAAAAAATTGCAGCACACTTCAACTAGATTTCCATCAGCAAGTGTATGAAATATGTAATAATTATGCTATTACACATTGGTAAATTCAATAACGAGCTTGTTAAGATTCGGAGCATGCAAGCCTCCGAAGTGAAGTAATGATCTCGCCAGAGACGAGCACTCTTACAACGATGAGGCCATCCAGGGACGGAAAACATTCAACAAAATGTGTGTGTGTGTGTGTGTGAATGCTTGAATGTGGATAGCCACAGCCTTTCTGTTTCTGAGTGTGTGTGAATGTGTGTGTGTGTGAGTATCCGTGGGTGCACGTGCATCCTTATGCATGTGTGTTTTCCTTTGTTTAGAGTAATTAAAAGCTAATACGCTGCAGAATCAGCTCTGTGCTCGCTCCTCAATTAGTCGTCTATTAAAAGACAAACATTGCCATTCGTTATGAAGCTGCTTAATTATGATAGATTTCCTTCTCATTTTCCTGCGTTTACCGCTCACTCCTTTTGTCCCCCCTCCTTCTCTTTTCTATGATGGACCATAACTAGCTGAGTCATTTTTAATCAGCCATTATTATGGATTTTGATCAAATGTTTTCTGTTTTTTTTAATACTTACGACAGCAGCTTGATTTAAGACTGTTTTCTTTTTGTTCTTCATCATTATCGGTTTAACTCATCAGAGCTCATTTACTTCTACAGTAAGACACAGAGAGACAAACGGTGTACAATAGAGGATTTCTTTCCTCTGACCCGGCTGCACAAAGTCAATGTGTGTGTGTGTGTGTGTGTGTGTGTGTGTGTGTGTGTGTGTGTGGGGGGGGGGGGATCTTACCTACAGATCAAACATGCTCTTTGGATTATGTACTGTTCTGGGGAAAGTAATGTATTAACTGAAGTACAGCCCAGAAGTCTTTAACATATCTAGGTTGGAAATCATAATTTAAAAAAACAATTAAATTCAGAAGACAACAACACTTAAACTGATTATATATATATATATTTATATATATATATATATATTTATATATATATATATATATATATATAAATATATATATATATATTTATATATTTATATATTTATATATATATATATATTACCATTCAATTTGTACATGTACTGCTTTTTGTATGGATTCTCTTGTGTCCTCTTTCACTCAGTGCTTTGCTCTCATGTCTGCCGTGACTAAAATGGTTCATAGGCCTTGAGAGGTGCTTTGTGGGTTGAAGTTGATTTACACAACAAGCACAAATTGAAGAATCGCTTCAATTCTGCTCAATCGTTCCTTTTGTATAAAAACCCAGTGATGAAGCTGCACTGCTCTTTTTTTGCTGATGGATCCATGATTGCATGTGTGCGTTATTGATTGTGTACGTGCCCTGCTTCCATTGTTTACCGACACAGAATGTAAAGAAAAGACGGCGGGAAGCTCGCTAGCTCAGCTGTGTCACGCACCAACGCAGCGCAGGCTGATCTGAGCTGCGGAGCAACGAAAGAGATGATGGAGTGCTGCACTTTCTCTGAATATGTATATTGGTTGTGAGGAAACTCATTAGTCACAGCCAGTCACTCAGATCCACACGCACATACACACACACACACACACACACACACACACACACAAAATCATGCTAACGCTTGACAATTTCCAGGTGAGCTCGCAACTTCAGATTGATGGTGTAGACAGAGCAGCATATGTTTTGTCATCTCTCTCTCTCCGTACTCTACTTCACTCTCTCATTGTCACTGTTTTACTGCGGCCTATCAGAATCAATCAT
Source organism: Melanostigma gelatinosum (assembly GCF_949748355.1). Lineage (NCBI taxonomy): Eukaryota > Metazoa > Chordata > Actinopteri > Perciformes > Zoarcidae > Melanostigma > Melanostigma gelatinosum. The sequence goes on from NC_136644.1 coordinate 884,963, forward strand.
CAATCTATCTGCTCCTCTTCACTTCTTCTCCCCCTCCCCTTCGCTCGTCCTACCTTCCCTTGAGCATCCCGCTCTCCTTCCATATATTACAGCCACTCTTTATTCCACGTGAATCCACTTCGCACAATGGAGACCAAACAAGTGTGTGTGTCGAACCCAGCCGGCGTGATCCCAGCGCTGCAGAGGGACAAAGAGAGGGATGAAAGGGTGGAAGACAGAAAAAGACCGTGAAAAAGGAGAATAGCTTTCATGCTGTGCTCAATAAAAACAGAAGGACGAGCTGTAGTGATTTCAAAGTCGGCATAATGTTTGGCAGCAGGGAGACATAATTGATACAGTACACAGCTGATTGCATTTACACATTATTCATTCATGGCATGGAAATGTTCGAGCTGAGCACAAGAGGAAAAGAGAACCTGCAGGGAGTGAAGTGGCTTACAGTCGGCTTTGACCAACAAATGATTTAATGCTATGACAGATCAGATTATTCCATAATGCTGCCGGATTATTGTTTACATAGGTCAATATTGCATCCATTCTTACTATCGATCATCATCCGGCTCCATTGTGGCGAGTGGCAACCAAGTGCTTAGGGCACACACCACATGGGTGCATACGCCTCAAGCAGCGAGTCCCCGGCCGACGCTGTTACCCAAACTCCCCGTCTCTCTCTCTGCTGCTGACAAATGAAGGCACACAATGCCCAAGAACACAACCGAACAGAATAGCAGGTGCAGCTCCTCTAACTAGGCTGGTGTTATCTTCAAACGGGCCAGCTGGCACAACACGCTGCACCCCCGTCACCACTTGTTTTTGTTTTCTTGCTTAGCCTTGCTTTTACCAGCTAAGCGAAGGCTTTCTGCTTTCATTCCTTCGTTCTTTACAGTCTTTGTGATAATCTATCCCAGGTGGCTGGACTGAGCGATGAGTCTATCGTAGAGGAGGAAGAGAACAACGAAGGAGGAGAGGTGAAGTAGATAGCTCTGAGCTGGTCTCTGTCTTCCAGTGAAATCTTGAGTTTTTCCAGCGAGAGCGCGTTCTGGATTGACCTCTGCCCTTCATCGATCCAGCCGCTCGCGAGTGTGTTTTACGCAGAGGAGAAACGCAAAGTAGCAGGTGTTTGGTGTGTAAGTGCAAATGTGTGTGTCGGCGTCTGATAATCTCCACTAAGTGCCTTCATAACCATAACACCAGTGGGGAATATTCTTCTTGAGCAGCAACTTGCTAAAGAAAGAATAGCTGCCTTCAGGACGTACTTCACAGCGTGATGTCTGCATGGAGGCGGGGTTGAAAAGAAGAAGACTGCAGCAGAGTGTAAGGATACACGCAACGTGTTGAAGGGAAGGAGGAAAATACCAAGAGGACACGGAAAGAGGAGACAAGTAGGGAGATCATTTCAAGAGGGACATGGGATCAGCGATCACTCTCACTCTTTACTTCTTTCTTCATAAACACTTAACAAATTCACACACGTACACACATGAACATCCATACACACCATCCCGCCCTTCATCCGCACAGCTGCATTTTCTTCTTCTTTATCTCTGGCCTTATTCCACAGCTTATGAATTTTAATAGGCCTCAATCAGAACACCTCAGCAGTGTTTTTCTATCTCCCAAAGTAATGGACTTGAACCACCTGAGAGTTCGAAGACAGCTCTGTGTTCGTAAAGCTGAGGAAGTCGGAATGAAATGGGGAGGAGAGGAGGGATGAACGATAAGGACGGGATGTGGATGAATAAGAAAGCGAAGGAGGGCTGGTGGGAAAAGAGCGTGCCGGCGGAGTGATCGCTGATGTGTACGCTGTCACAGCGAGACTAATTGAGGGAGGAGAGAGTGGCCTTGGCTTCAAACTGGATTCTTATTGGATGTCAACATACATGTTCGCATGCATGCAATCTCCCACACAAACATGCAGAAACACACACTCACACTCCCTAAATGAGAGTCTGATGCTTTCTTGGTTGCCTTGCTCCTCAGCCCCCACCCCTTTAATTACAATCTGCACTGACAAATGGGCCTGCTTGGTCATGCAACGCCAGCCACACACACACACACACACACACACACACACACACACACCCTGTCTTTGCTGATGCGGTGTGTCACTGTTCTTCTCTGGTCTCAGACCTTGCATTTAGACACACAGCAGCATACACCGACACGTTATTTCCCCAGCAGATCTCAACATAACTGCTCTGCATTTATACTGTTGGAAATTGTCCCCATTGTACCATCTTAACCGTGATGTGGAGCCATTTGTCCAAATCAATGGAGCCCAGAAATTGGTATTATTCTTTCAATGGTTCATTCTCTCTCTGGCCCGCACTTTCTGTCTCTTTCTTTCTCATGCTTGAATGAGAAAGTGATTACCTGAGAAAGAAAGGGGTTAGAACCTCGGTGAGAGATGGCAGTTGTGTGTCTGCTGTCTCTGTGTATAGCTGGTGCACCCCTGCACATCTCCTAACTGCCTTATCTCGCCCCCCTTTTGTTTCGACGCGCACATAACAACACACGCATGCACATCACAGCACAATGAGCCATCGACACAATGAGGGACACTGCAAGTGCTCACAGGAAAGACAATCCGCACATTACATGTGCCAAAGTTGATAGCCAGAGAACAATGCTTCATCAGCTCTCGCCATAATCACAGCACTTTTAAAGATGTCGGGCTAAAAGACAGGAGAGCAGCACAAAGCATAAGCGCGGTCATAAGCCAGCTCTATTCACAGGCCACAGTTCTAAACTGTTAAAGCATTCCCACGTCGACAGAGCAACAACAAAGCGCAACAGAGAGGGACCGTGTTGATATCGAGCGCTGCTGAATGGTCGGCTGACGAGCGTTCACTGTCACAGCGGATAGATGGTTTAATTGTGGATTGGTGTGAGAAAAAGGGAGTGTGTATTTCTGTGTGTGTGTGTGTGTGTGTGTGTGTGTGTGTGTATGTGAAAGAGGACCCGGGGAGGTGACAGCCGTTATCTCAGGCCTACAGACAGACACTTAGCCCTCCTCCAACCCTCAACCACTCGTCCCTATGGCATGCTCAGAAATGTCAGGAGCTGGCACTGTCAGTACACTCTGTGTGTGTGTGTGTGTGTGTGTGTGTGTGTGTGTGTGTGTGTGTGTGTGTGTGTGTGTGTGTGTGTGTGTGTGTGTGTGTGTGTGTGTTGCAGGGGGAGACTGCTTGTACTGTGTTCATGCAATTTGAGCGAGAGCCGATGTGTCCATGAAAATGATGTCTGATATGCGTCTATACGGTATTCCTTGGTCCAACACAGAGAGTTTGACTTGTCTGTACAGGTGCTGATCCACTTCACTGTGCTGGCAGACATAAAGGAGCACAGACATAGAAAGACTGCGACGAGTAAAAAAGATGACAAATAGCCTCAGGGCCCGCTCAAAGACACATTTATGTATTTATTTTTACACAAAAATCTATTCTTTTTAATGGAATCACCACAATTTGATCATATAAAGTAATTCTGTACGTGGCTTTCATGTGAAGTTCAACTTTGCTGAACTTTGGCAAACATTTGCACCAAACTGCAAACCATCTGAAGCTGAGCTTGAATGGAATGGAGAGCGAAGTGGATGACATTAGCTGTGTGGCGCCGTCTGTTCTATTAAACAGCCTGCATCAGCATAAACCTGAGACACTCAATGATACAAATACGTCTTTTGTATCAACGTTTAACTTCTCGTTCCTTTAGCTTGGTTGGTTGTGTGGCTGAATAGCATGTTCCCGGCTAGTGCTAGCACGCCATCAGATAGCGAACTAATTGAAGGCTTTCCGCCATGATGCTGGTGAACGCAGCGGCACCATGAGCTCTCGTGGCGTTCCTCGCCTGCTGGCCGTGCGTGACTCCCGAGATGGTAGAGCTGTCACTCTGCAGCATGTCCAGACCACCACACACATCTGGTTGAGATGTTTGTCGTGTGGCCATCTGTTTTGCAATACAAGCATGCAGAACCACAGGAAGCAGCTTCAGGAACTTCCTCCAAAATGTTCTTCATTATTATTCATTAATAGATATCAATAAATATATATGTATATAATTACCGGCATGCAAATTGCATGTTGGATTCATGCAAAGCAACGCTGCCTACTCAGACAGCAGTTTTAAGCAGATTCCCATTTCCTAACCCCACACAATGTATTCTTTGGATAAAATATTAACAACAGCATTTTTCCATACAAACCCAAATGTTGTGTTATGAGAAATGCAGCAACAACAAAAGTCTTAAGTTTGTAACAGTGTCTGTGCTCTGCTATTAGAACCAACTTCTATCAAAGCATGTGAGCGGTGCTGACGCTGTCTGTGAGGACTGAGGTCGTGGACGCTCTTCATTCAGCGGTTTCTCCCTGAAGTGAGTCACGAAGAGTCACGAAGAGTCACGAAGAGTCACGAAGAGTCACGAAGAGTCACGAAGAGTCACGAAGAGTCCTCTTCAGGAGAAAGACTCCATGCAGCTCAAATCACAACACGCGCCGTTGATGCTGCTGCACGAGCTTCAGCAGCCAAAGAGCAGGAATGTCAACAGAAAGGAGGGTCTGGTGGGTCTCGAGGGTCTGGTGGGTCTCGAGGGTCTGGTGGGTCTCGAGGGTCTCGTGGGTCTCGAGGGTCTGGTGGGTCTCGAGGGTCTGGTGGGTGTCGTGGGTCTGGTGGGTGTCGTAGGTCTGGTGGGTCTGGTGGGTCTCGTGGGTCTCGAGGGTCTGGTGGGTCTCGAGGGTCTGGTGGGTGTCGTGGGTCTGGTGGGTGTCGTGGGTCTGGTGGGTCTGGTGGGTCTGGTGGGTCTCGTGGGTGTCGTGGGTCTCGTGGATCTCGAGGGTCTCGTGGGTCTCGAGGGTCTCGTGGGTTTCGTGGGCCTCCTGGGTCTCGTGGGTCTCGTGGGTCTCGTGGGTCTCGTGGGCCTCCTGGGTCTCGTGGGCCTCCTGGGTCTGGTGGGTCTCGAGGGTCTCGAGGGTCTCGTGGGTTTCGTGGGCCTCCTGGGTCTCGAGGGTCTCGTGGGTTTCGTGGGCCTCCTGGGTCTCGTGGGTTTCGTGGGCCTCCTGGGTCTCGTGGGTCTCGTGGGTCTCGTGGGCCTCCTGGGTCTCGTGGGTCTCGTGGGTCTCGAGGGTCTCGTGGGTTTCGTGGGCCTCCTGGGTCTCCTGGGTCTCGTGGGTCTCGAGGGTCTCGTGGGTTTTGTGGGCCTCCTGGTTTTTGTGGGCCTCCTGGGTCTCCTGGGTCTCGTGGGTCTCGAAGGTCTCGTGGGTTTCGTGGGCCTCCTGGTTTTCGTGGGTTTCGTGGGCCTCCTGGGTCTCCTGGGTCTCGTGGGTCTCGAGGGTCTCGTGGGTTTTGTGGGCCTCCTGGTTTTTGTGGGCCTCCTGGGTCTCCTGGGTCTCGTGGGTCTCGAAGGTCTCGTGGGTTTCGTGGGCCTCCTGGTTTTCGTGGGTTTTGTGGGCCTCCTGGGCCTCCTGGGTCTCGTGGGTCTCGAGGGTCTCGTGGGTTTCGTGGGCCTCCTGGTTTTCGTGGGCCTCCTGGGCCTCCTGGGTCTCGTGGGTCTCGAGGGTCTCGTGGGTTTCGTGGGCCTCCTGGGTCTCGTGGGTCTCGTGGGTGTCGTGGGTCTCGGTTGCAGAGAACAGCTTTAATGGCAGGCAGTGGACTAAAGCAGCTCCCATGATTCACAGTGGTCAGAGTTTTCAGTGGTCAGATATTCAAACAATATTTGTAATGTGTGCAAAGCTGTTGACTCGTTGAGTAATTTGGGATTTAAATGTACATTTGAGCGTCTTTAGCTTCTGAACTGAAGGGATTTAAATGACATCCTTGTGATCGGACAGGTGGGCTTAGAATGAGCGGGGCTGTGATCTACAAGGGTTAGGGAGGCATTTATCATTTCATCTCCACTTTGAAATACAATATAAATTTGATCTGTGCCAAATTTCATGCTAGATACTACTTGTATACAACATGTACCATTGTACTAATTGTCACAGTAAACAGTTTTTGAAGTTCTTACACAAAGACATTTAGATACTCGACTGTTTAGTACTCACAGGAAATGAAATCAACAAAACCGTTACCGAGTCATTTTGACATGTACAGTAAGAAACGCTCAGGTGAAAATGATTAAATCCAGAATGGCTGAATTCCATCGAGCATGCTGGCTTTCTGTCACACTGTCCAGACACTCAAGAGGACAAAGCCATCGTGTTGTGTGTATGAACAGCTTTGCTCTTCCTACTTTGACTTCACAAAGAAAAAGAGGAATGTTCTTTCTAATTTATTAATTTATATATAGTTTCCCTACTATGGTGTACATGAACACTACACAAAAGTGACTTGATTGGATCTAATTAATATTCTGCATTTCCAGTGTGAATACACTACATCCTCAAAACCTGCTTGGAATTACTGTGTATTGTGGGATTAGAATACATATTAACTTGGCTGTAACACAGCCGTGTGTTGCACCACAGTGTGAGCGGAGCAGATGGTAAACAAGGAGACGAGATGGCACCAGACTCTCCCATGCACTTATACTGCCACCTTGGACATGTGTATTTGTACACAGTGAACATCACATACTACACATCATTCTTCTTAATGTTACACACACACACACACACACAGTCTCGAAAGAAAATCTCTACCCAGGTACCTATTTAAGTAGTGCGGCCATGTTGTGTATTTGTTGTCTTCAACAGTCTAACTGGTAAGTCTGCTGAAACATTTACTCGTTCAAACATTCTATGCAGGCTCAGCCCCCACTTACACACAGATATCAACGCTCCCCTTGGCTTGCATCGCTCACCACTTCATGCCAAAGGCCCCAAACAAGCCATCTGCAGTATGTCTGCCTCTGCCAGCCTGGCCCAGAGAGATGGACTTTGTGTCTGTTTCTATGAGTGTGTGTGTGTGTGTGTGGAGGGGGGGGGGTAGACAACAAAATGCATACATTCAACCCTGCTGCGGTACCTTCTATAAGCACAACAGTGTGTGCCCCAGCTGCTAGTTATTGCCGTCGCTCTGCACCGTGCTCATACGTTGCTCATACGGCAGTTCCTGCTGTTTCTGACCCAAGCTGACGTAGCTGAAGCTACGTGACCCCAACCCTCCAGCTCCACTCAGCACTGTCAGCCCCGTCAGTGCTGTTGCAGTTGTAAGCACTGTTTGCCATGTGTGAGGCTTCACCAAGACGCCTGCCATGACATGCAGTCGTGACATCACAGACCCAAGTTGTGGCTACTCATGGTCCAAAACACCAGTGAAATACACTCGAGGGACAGAACACCGGAATAGATCGATTACGATGTTTAGTTATGAAAAATGTTGAATTATGTTACTAATCTAAGTCATTGTGCAATAAATTAACATACAAAAGGCCCCCAAGCACAACATGGAACTGGCCTGTATACTTACTATGGAAAACATTGCCGTACTTGATTTACCTGACAGATAAAGGTTACTAGTTAAGTAAAATATCATAATTACTATGTGATGCATTATTATTCATCAAAACTATCCAGCATTATAAAATGAAAGCTCCATTTCGAACAAATGTTACGTACATTTAAGTATTTTGTTGTGATGTTTCTCTTTGACTTCACTTATATATTTTAAATGCAGGACTTTTACGGTGTTGTATTAATACTTTTACTAATAATTAATAGTTTTACATATGGATATCATAGAGTACTGGTAATATAATTGGTTAATATATGTCACTTTATGAAGATATAAAGTGACTGTTAAACTCCCTATATGTGGTAAGTTCATCCACAGAAGGCAGGTTTGTAGATTGTGTAGTTGCTGCACGGTGTGCCATGAAACCGCCTGTCTGCCGCTCTGCATGCTGTACTTCAGTGAAGCCATGCTGTGAACAGCCTGCTGGTAAAATCACACTTGATATTTCATGATACAGCAGAGGGACTCACAGGCAGCCGGGCCTGGATTTGACAACTTTATCAGCGTTATAAATTGGTTTGCCAAAAACGTACACATTTTGATTTGCAATGGCAGACCGGTGGTGTTGCTGTATCCACTCGTGTGTTTTGCCTCCATGGCAGAGAAGAGAAGTTCGGTTGTAACGTTTTCCAAAATTCATGTGGCTCCAAATTGAAGTGTAGACAATGAGCAAAATGTTTGTACTGATCATGTGATATAATAGTAATAATAATAAAAATAATAATAACAATAGTAATAATAATAATAATAACAATAGTAGTAATAATAATAATAATAATAATAACACTAGTAATAATAATAATAATAACAATAGTAATAATAATAATAATAATAATAGCAATAATAACAACAATAATAATAATAACAATAGTAATAATAATAATACTAGTAGTAGTAATAATAATAATAATAACAATAATAACAATAGTAATAATAATAATAATAATAATAACAATAGTAATACTAATAATAATAATAATAACAATAGTAATAATAATAATAATAATAATAATAACACTAGTAATGATAATAATAATAACAATAGTAATAATAATAACAATAACAATAGTCATAATAATATTAATAATAATAACAATAGTAATAATAATAATAATAATAATAACAATAGTAATAATAATAATAATACTAATAATAACAATAGTAATAATAATAATACTAGTAATAATAATAATAATATAATAACAATAGTAATAATAATAATAATAATAGTAATAACAATAATAATAATAGTAATAATAATAATACTAATAATAATACTAATAATAATAATAGTAATAATCATGTACACATAACATCTAATCAGACCACCTCTACAAAGTCTGATGGTTCAGTCACGGAACACTTTACTCGTCCGTCATTATGTATTCTGAAGAAGCGCTGGCAAAACATTTTCCTCCCACACACAACTCTCCTTACGAGACTATTTCCATCTGCTCAAATGTCTGCGCGACCTATGAAGTGGCTGTTGGTTGCATGTTGTGAGTAAAAATAAACGAGGGACAGAACACCGGAATAGATTTATTACGATGTTTAGTCATGAAAAATGTTGAATTATGTTACTAATCTACAGTTACAGTTACTTGAAACTACAGTTGATGCTTCTCCAGTGCTGTCGGCCAATTAACAAACCCAACATCCCCTCACTCAACAGCAGTCATCATCTCAAAGACAATCAGTGGCTTTTTATGTGTCAATCAAAGAAAGAACTCCACATACAAACACACATCAACGTCTAGAGGCACTCAAACATGCGTGGACACCCCCCCCCCCCCCCCACACACACACACACACACACACCTCGTGACTGAACCTTCCTCCCAGCATGTGTCCTGGTATCTGATATGCAAATCGCTCCATCCAGCTACATCACAACATGTCATTTGGAGCAAAACAGAAACAGATCTTGATTAGCATCCCCCCCCCTTTTTTCCCAAATACTCACACCTGCTTTTCTTAGCACGAACATCCCTTACCCATCATGTTATCTTAGACGGTACAGCTCCATACAGAAAGCTTAATTGCATGTTCTCCAGCAGCTACATTGTATGTAATTACAATCCCATCATTGCAACTTCTAATCTGGTACAAGAAGGAACAGGTGCTGCTGCAAACAGCGGCATTACGTCATGTGTGTCAAAGGTTCCTGAATCTACAGGAAGCAAATAGAGTTGTTCATGCATCCATATACATAATAACACTGACTTACAGGAGATCTGCTGATTTGCTTTCTTTCCGAGAGTATACGAGAAGATTGATACCACGTCGTATCTGTGGCTGAAGAACGGATACAGAGTGAGGCCATGGCTAGCCTAGCTTAGCATTAATACTGAAAGCAGAGGAAACAACTGTTATCGAAGGATCATAGAGGTTGTTTTCTGAGTCGGAGGGGATGATCCTTAGTCGTGCTGCATGAACTCACTGATCTGGTCCGTAAATATCCCCAAAACCATCGGCGGCTGCTCATTGAACACAACGTTTCTTTTCTATTCCTACAGAAGATTAGATGTGTGAGTCTGGAGCTTTCTGGCACCTAATAGCTGGGTGGAGTAGCAAGTCATTTACTGATAACTTTTGCTGTTGATAATGATTCAAATAATATCGTTCTTCAGTCAGTAATATGTGGTGAGTAATTTATCATGTTTTTAAACACGGGTGCCTGAACAATAGGGCTGTAACGGTACGAGTATTCCTATTGAACCGGTCGGTACGAGGCTCACGGTTCGGAACGCATGACGAACCGAATACGTTTATTGATTTATTGATTTATTGATTTTTTTTTAAACCTTTATTTAACCAGGTAGTCCCATTGAGAATAAAAATCACTTTTGCAAGATGTAAGTAACAATACTACATAACATTGAGGAGCAGTTTTTGTTTTTTATGCTGATGTGTTGCTAAGAAGACACCCCAGAAGACGAGTCACTCAGGTATAGTTCCATCATTGTTCAAAGTCAAAGAATAACTTCATGATGTTAGTTGTAATGAATAAATATATTTTAAAATCAAGTACATTTCTCTGCATTTATAGTTTTCTACTGTATCGAACCCAACCGTGGATTTTGTGAACCGTCACACCCCTAGTGAACAAAGATCTAAACTGACTGAGCAGACAGTCCATTCAAAGGCTTGTTTTGGTGTTTGGATCTATTTGCAGGGCAGCATATGATAGGCAGGCATCTCTCTATCTATCTACCATCTGCCTTTGGATTTTGTATTTGGATTGTTAGCACATTGCTAATGCTTGTCACGTGTGCTTTCTGACCGCTCTTACTGCCTTTCATCACATTTTGCTGTTTTCACACATCTGTTCTGGATTCATCAACAACTGTCCTGTTTTGCCTCTTTATGCTGATGTGGGTTTAACACGTCTGACTCCAGCTCTGCACTTCATCCTGGACAAGAAGCTGATATCAATCTTCTGAGTTCACTCGGGGGGGAAAGCTAATCTTCCACAGAATGTAAAACCGATTTTCCTTAAAAGCGGAAAACGATGTTGTTCACGTACAAAGTGTTATAAATAATATATATCATATAAAATGGTTTCTCGTGTCTGATTGGCGCTTCATGAATAAATAGTATAGTTGTATCTAATGTAGTAATACGTAATAATAATAATTTCAATAATGGTAACTAGATATAGCTGGTAAATATGTTCTCATGTTTTTTTAGTCCACTTGTGTGGAAGTGAGTGCATGGGCGTGTGCTTATCCCAGGCTTATGCTTGCATGAGAACATGTGCTTGTGAAGCCCAAGTGGCAGAGCTAAAGAGTGCATCCTGGAGCACAAAGAGAGAGAGAGGGAGGAAAGAAGGAGAGCGAGAGTTTCTGTGTGTGAAAGAACTCTTTCATCTTCACCCCAGAATCCCTGGCGAGGCCTTCCATGTCAATCCATTTCCTGGAGTTGGCTTCAGTCTCACCCAATGGGACGACACACACATATATTGACACCAACTTGGCTGGCTTCTCCCCACTGTGAAAGCTCTGCAATCTTGCCTCTACCCACAGACAGACGCACACGCTCGGCCCGTTGGGATGGCAGCGAGGAAATGGCAAGCAGCAGCTGGGGGGTCCCTTCGCTCCTCTTCAGAAGCTGTAGCACCCCAGAGGCATCCCCTGGCCTATCGCAGCACTCTGACTGCCCGTGCACTGGTGTGGTGTGTGTTGAGCTGCGTGTTTGTAAATGTGTGTGTGAATGGGAATGTGTGAAGTTGTCCTCCCTGATCACCACCACAGTACCTGCCGCGCGTGCCGTGTGTGTGTGTGTGTGTGTGTGTGTGTAGTGACTCCTTTTAAGTTTCCAGAAAGAAAAAGGAAAGAGAGCTAAACAGACCTAGAGTGCTGAAACAAACCACACTGACCTAAAGGCTGCCCCGCACGCTGGAACTGCTTTAGCCGCATGTTAAGGGGTTGCATTTATGTGTGTGTGTGTGTGTGTGTGCGTGTGTGGGTGTGTGTGTGTGTGTGTTTGATAC
>NC_136644.1:901906-961906 GCF_949748355.1 Melanostigma gelatinosum
GAGTTGAGCCCACAGAGCTGCCTCGAAAACATGCATACACGATCAGGGGAAGGTCAGGATATAAAAAGCATATAATCAGAAATCAATAGTTAAAGTGTAATCTAAAGATAAAGTGTATGATCGTTACATAACAAATGTTTAATACATAGAGTGATTTAACAAATGTAGACCTGATAATAATAATATGTGTATCTGAGTATAGTGCAGTCTGAGTGTAGAAAGTACGGAGAAAGAGGAAGTAAGCAGGGTGTTGGCTTCAAGGGATGGGGAAATAATGATGGTTGAGAAGAAAAGACACAAAGCACAATAATGATGAAGGATGAGATCAATAATCATTTTATAAGCAAATGTGTACTAACCAAACCGATTTAACAAATGTAAAAACTGATTAACAAATGTTCTGTGTGACCGGAGCTGCGATGTAAGAAAAGTGCTTGTCAGGATGACTTGCAGAAATTAGGAGAAGACTGTTGCAAGAGATGAGTCAGAGGCAGGAAGCCTGGACTTATATGGACATGTTCGAGTCAGAGGCAGGAAGCCTGGACTTATATGGACATGTTCGAACCCAACATCCTTTCCAGAGGGTGGGGGGGATGAGAGCATGTATTGAGCAGGAGGGGGGCTAGCAGCCCAAAAGTGTTATAAAAGAAGTAACTTGCAAACAGCAAGACGGGATTTCAACACGCGTGCTGTCCAAATGCACCAGATGAGAAGATACAGACGCCTGCAACTGATGTATTGAGGACTTCGTCTCTGTTCACGGAAAGAACACCGCTGTTCGTGGACAAGAAGATTTAAAGACGGAGGTTTTCCTCTCCCCACTGCTCGACTCTTAACATCTGGACAACAGAGAAGATGCAGCAGCCCGAGAAAGACTTTGTACTGAGTTTTGTGGACTGTTGGACGAACTCCGTTGCAGAGCAGGAGGAGACCGAGGGTCTGGCCGGACCTTCGCTCCTAACAACTCCAAAAGAACCTTTTCATCGCACCATTGAACATCCAGCTCCAACCGAGCCGTCTCGGCATCTAAAACTAATGAGTATAATCGAAGAAGAAATTTAAAGTAACGAATCAAGTGTAGTAACATTTTATGTGAGCTGTAGCTTTAACCCTTGCTAACTAACTAAATATAACCTGCAATAAATATCTAATCTGCATTTAAAGTAAATTTCTCAAGTGCATTCATTTGCTCAAGTAGTAAAAAGTTCCTCGTGGCAGTAAAAAGTTAAAGCCATTGTATGTCTAACAACTGAGTTCTGAAAGGTTATCCTAGAGACTGAATCCACTTAACAATCCCTTACGGTTTTAGCAAGAAGTAATCCTAGCCGTTAAAACCTAACCTGGCATTTACCAAGAGCACGGATCCATAAGAGGGAAGCTGCCATAACTGACGCGACTGGTAGGAGCGCCCGGGGTCAGGGTGGCCCCTCGACCGAGTGCACTCAGACCGGAGGAAGCAGGGTAGACGTCGGGAGTAACGGCAGTTAGAAGAGCCAGGCGAGTTCCCTCGCAAGAACACCAGCTCGAGAATCTTTTAATAGAGAGCTGAGTCAGTAATTAGCCCCGTATCGGGCCAGAAGTACCCAGGATCTAACATGTGGCGCCCATAACGTGGGGCTCGACGGAAAAGGAGTACGTTGAGTCCAAAAGAAGAACCCCGGCAGCCAAGAGAGGCTGTCGTTCGTGTACGAAAAGACCTGAGGTGAGGCGTTGGGTAGAAAGTAAAGCTGCCCAAGCCACGAAGAAGTCCGATGGCGAGACATCCACGCATCGAAGCTGTGTGTGGTATTTACAAGCCAGCACAGGAGAAGCCGCAGGCGACGGGGAGCATCGACCAGACTCGCCCGACCTGTAGAGGGGCCAGAGCCTGATCCCATCCCTTCCTCAACGCGCGACGAGAGGCTTTGGGAGGAAGGCGACTCGAGACAACAAAGACAAAGACAAAGTCCAAGATGCAAGTGCAGCAGAACGGACCAGATGTTCCAGGGACCGGCCGGCAGACGGAGGCGACCCAGCGGGACGAGCCAGCGGCCCAGATGAAGGAATCGCCACCGGACGGCAGAGAGGACCCGATGGCGACGGAGGCAGCCCGCAGACGGCGACGACTCAGCAGGACGTGCCAGCGACATCGACCCAGGACCCGGCAGCAGACGGCAGCGAGGACCAGGAGGAGGACGGCGCTGGAGCACGCAGAGCGGCATCGGGAGGACCGACGCTGGATAAAGACGACAGAGGCAACGTCCAACATCAGGTCATCCTGTACGGAAGAGGATGGACCACCTGGGACGCTGCCATCCAACAACACCTAACCAACCTACATCAAGAAGAAAGTAGGGCGTCGGTTAAAGGAGAAGTAGAAGAGCACTGCAAAGAGAAGGGTGAAAAGAGCTAGAGTCATAACTGATAGTTATTACTGTGCTCAGGCCCTTAACGAAGACCTGTCCATATGGGAGGAAAATGGGTTTGAGAGCACTAAAAGTAAAAAAGTGGCTCATCAAGACCTATGGAGAAAAACAGCTGAATTACGGCTAAGCATGGAGCTCGAAGTGGTGCACCAGAGGGCCCACACGCGAGAAGAAATTCACTGGCAAGGAAACGAAGAAGTGGATCGTTTCGTCCAGATGACACAAATTGTCTTTGTTGGGATCGAGAAGTGGGAAGAATTGCCCAAAGGAAGGGTAGTCCCAGAAGAGAGCGTGGAGGAGGTGGTGCAGGCAGTGCATGGCGCACTAGGATATGCAGGCACTGTTCCAACGCAAAGGGAACTGGAAAAGCAGCGACTCTGGATTCCTGAAAAAGTAGTCCGCAGAATCCTAAAAAAACTGTGAGTTGTGTGGTCGATACAACGCAGGAAGGAGAGGACAAAGGGAGGGGAGGACTCACCATTAAGAAAAGAGGAATCCAAGGAGTAGGGCAGCTGAAGCCAGTTCCGCATTAGGAGAAAACCAGGAACTCAAGAATGGCCACCAACATACAAGATTTACCACCCTACGTCAGAGTGGCCAATGTCAAAGGGGTGGTTAACATGAGAAGGAGTACTACGGGGCTCTGGGCAGGAAGAGCCCTGAGGAAGTTGGGTTGTGCAAGAAGTGATTTCTCTCCGGAGAAAAAAGAAGTGTTGCAATGGAGAGAAATTAAGAATGACTGTGTGGTCTGCCTGCTGCCGACCACCCTAGCCGTTGCATGGCAGGGACCCGGAGACCAGAAACCACTCCGGGTCACAGGAAAAAGAAAAGAGTTTAACCGCATGCGCCATAAACCGGTGAAGGTTATGGATGCATGCATATGCGGTACATGCCGTGTGGAGAAGTTAACAAGGTTAACCTTCATCACCTAGTGGTGATCGACAGCTGGGAGCAGGCATCAGGACCGTCTTCACCAGAGGACGACGTGCTCGTCATCACTGCCCTGGCCGACGAAAGCTTCCTGTGAGATTCCTACTAGCTAAGGCGAGGCAGCCTGTGACCTCAAGAAGGGGATGTCAAGAAGAGTTGAGCCCACAGAGCTGCCTCGAAAACATGCATACACGATCAGGGGAAGGTCAGGATATAAAAAGCATATAATCAGAAATCAATAGTTAAAGTGTAATCTAAAGATAAAGTGTATGATCGTTACATAACAAATGTTTAATACATAGAGTGATTTAACAAATGTAGACCTGATAATAATAATATGTGTATCTGAGTATAGTGCAGTCTGAGTGTAGAAAGTACGGAGAAAGAGGAAGTAAGCAGGGTGTTGGCTTCAAGGGATGGGGAAATAATGATGGTTGAGAAGAAAAGACACAAAGCACAATAATGATGAAGGATGAGATCAATAATCATTTTATAAGCAAATGTGTACTAACCAAACCGATTTAACAAATGTAAAAACTGATTAACAAATGTTCTGTGTGACCGGAGCTGCGATGTAAGAAAAGTGCTTGTCAGGATGACTTGCAGAAATTAGGAGAAGACTGTTGCAAGAGATGAGTCAGAGGCAGGAAGCCTGGACTTATATGGACATGTTCGAGTCAGAGGCAGGAAGCCTGGACTTATATGGACATGTTCGAACCCAACATCCTTTCCAGAGGGTGGGGGGGATGAGAGCATGTATTGAGCAGGAGGGGGGCTAGCAGCCCAAAAGTGTTATAAAAGAAGTAACTTGCAAACAGCAAGACGGGATTTCAACACGCGTGCTGTCCAAATGCACCAGATGAGAAGATACAGACGCCTGCAACTGATGTATTGAGGACTTCGTCTCTGTTCACGGAAAGAACACCGCTGTTCGTGGACAAGAAGATTTAAAGACGGAGGTTTTCCTCTCCCCACTGCTCGACTCTTAACATCTGGACAACAGAGAAGATGCAGCAGCCCGAGAAAGACTTTGTACTGAGTTTTGTGGACTGTTGGACGAACTCCGTTGCAGAGCAGGAGGAGACCGAGGGTCTGGCCGGACCTTCGCTCCTAACAACTCCAAAAGAACCTTTTCATCGCACCATTGAACATCCAGCTCCAACCGAGCCGTCTCGGCATCTAAAACTAATGAGTATAATCGAAGAAGAAATTTAAAGTAACGAATCAAGTGTAGTAACATTTTATGTGAGCTGTAGCTTTAACCCTTGCTAACTAACTAAATATAACCTGCAATAAATATCTAATCTGCATTTAAAGTAAATTTCTCAAGTGCATTCATTTGCTCAAGTAGTAAAAAGTTCCTCGTGGCAGTAAAAAGTTAAAGCCATTGTATGTCTAACAACTGAGTTCTGAAAGGTTATCCTAGAGACTGAATCCACTTAACAATCCCTTACGGTTTTAGCAAGAAGTAATCCTAGCCGTTAAAACCTAACCTGGCATTTACCAAGAGCACGGATCCATAAGAGGGAAGCTGCCATAACTGACGCGACTGGTAGGAGCGCCCGGGGTCAGGGTGGCCCCTCGACCGAGTGCACTCAGACCGGAGGAAGCAGGGTAGACGTCGGGAGTAACGGCAGTTAGAAGAGCCAGGCGAGTTCCCTCGCAAGAACACCAGCTCGAGAATCTTTTAATAGAGAGCTGAGTCAGTAATTAGCCCCGTATCGGGCCAGAAGTACCCAGGATCTAACAAATTGAAAACCTTTTTCGTCGTCTTTTCGTAACTGAAGAGCAAACTTGTTGTGCAAAGGGCTAAATAATTAAAATTGTACTTGTATTGTACCCCAACATGAAACCATGTGTCTGTGGGTAGAGACACAGTTTCTTTATGATGTCCACGACTCCATCGTCTTTAGGAATGTTGTGATTGGGAAGCGTTTTTAAAAGCTGGCGTAATTGTATAGAGCTTAAAAGAAGAACACATTGCCTCTCTCACTCTGTGGCTGCTTGTCTTTTTGTTTTTCTGATACTATGGAGCAACATTATGAGAAAAGAAAGATGGTTTTGGTGAAGACCGGCCCGTTTGTCATTTAGGTGGGATTACATCGGCAGATTGCCTGGTTCAGAAGACCAGAGCAGAAAGTATCTGAAATTGGAGGAAATAATGCGAAAGACAGAAGTTCTATTGAAAAATCAAATGTGAGATCCAGAGACTGAAGGCAGTGTTGACGAGCTTC
Organism: Melanostigma gelatinosum; assembly: GCF_949748355.1. Taxonomy (NCBI): domain Eukaryota; kingdom Metazoa; phylum Chordata; class Actinopteri; order Perciformes; family Zoarcidae; genus Melanostigma; species Melanostigma gelatinosum. The sequence continues at coordinate 907,476 of NC_136644.1, forward strand.
TGTCCTTTTACGTCTAAGATACATTCTACAGAATCACTTCTCAAATATTACAGGATCACCGTTCTACCTCCTGAGAAACATATCAGAAGTAAAAAAATCACATCACGAAACCGATTATGAGGTTCTGGTGAACACGTTAACCGACTGCATTATTAAAACAGTCAATAAGAGAGTTCACTGGAGTTCTTACCAGTAGAAAAAAGCACAATTACATTCCTCGAGTAATTAAATCCCTTCATTGGCTTCTCATCCAAGAACTCACGTCAACATATTTCTGTTGGTTTTTAATGCACGACATGGTTCAGCTCCACAGTAACTATATGTACAGTATGTGCATTGAGTCTTCCACTATATCGAGGAGCAGAGCTGATGGAGGGATTCCGTACCGTACTCGTCCCGTGAGATACATCGATACATCGTATCTCACGGGCTTCACCAACAGTATTTGCGTAACAATCGTAGTCACCTGTCATTAGCTTATTCTGACCTAAACCACAATCCCAACAAAGAGTCGGGAGTGAGGACATGTTGGCAGACTAGCGAGGAGGTGAGGTGGTGACTTCTGCTTCAATGAGAATTGTTTTTTGGAATAGAAATGAAATGCACTGGTGGTGAGTGATTCTATCTTATAGTATACCGGTCAATGAGAAAGCAAATGTAAGCAAAGGGTCTTTTGGGCTCTTACTCAGGGACAATGAGGACACGAGATCCACTTTTACAGAGTAGTTGACTGTCGAAAGGAAAATAGTTTGAGGAAATGTGCCTGAAAAAACCCCAGACTGCTTGAAAGTGAAAGATTTTCAAAAGTTCCCAGATGATCAAACCCTGCATTCATGTCATGAACGTCCTCTGAATGTGTTGACAGCTAGTTCAGCCTGAATATGATACTTGAATTTGAGATTAGCACTGGAACTATACAAATACAAAATAGTGTTTCAGCTCCAACAAAAGCATAGTGACATGAAATAAACTCCACATCATGACATGAAATAAACTCCACAGCATGACATGAAATAAACTCCACATCATGACATGAAATAAACTCCACATCATAGTGACATGAAATAAACTCCACATCATGACATGAAATAAACTCCACATCATGACATGAAATAAACTCCACATCATGACATGAAATAAACTCCACATCATGGTGACATGAAATAAACTCCACATCATAGTGACATGAAATAAACTCCACAGCATAGTGACATGAAATAAACTCCACATCATGACATGAAATAAACTCCACATCATGACATGAAATAAACTCCACATCATGACATGAAATAAACTCCACATCATAGTGACATGAAATAAACTCCACATCATGACATGAAATAAACTCCACATCATAGTGACATGAAATAAACTCCACATCATAGTGACATGAAATAAACTCCACATCATAGTGACATGAAATAAACTCCACATCATAGTGACATGAAATAAACTCCACATCATGACATGAAATAAACTCCACATCATGACATGAAATAAACTCCACATCATAGTGACATGAAATAAACTCCACATCATAGTGACATGAAATAAACTCCACATCATAGTGACATGAAATAAACTCCACATCATGACATGAAATAAACTCCACATCATAGTGACATGAAATAAACTCCACATCATGACATGAAATAAACTCCACATCATAGTGACATGAAATAAACTCCACATCATGACATGAAATAAACTCCACATCATGACATGAAATAAACTCCACATCATGACATGAAATAAACTCCACATCATAGTGACATGAAATAAACTCCACATCATGACATGAAATAAACTCCACATCATAGTGACATGAAATAAACTCCACATCATGACATGAAATAAACTCCACATCATAGTGACATGAAATAAACTCCACATCATGACATGAAATAAACTCCACATCATAGTGACATGAAATAAACTCCACATCATAGTGACATGAAATAAACTCCACATCATAGTGACATGAAATAAACTCCACATCATGACATGAAATAAACTCCACATCATGACATGAAATAAACTCCACATTATAGTGACATGAAATAAACTCCACATCATAGTGACATGAAATAAACTCCACATCATGACATGAAATAAACTCCACATCATGACATGAAATAAACTCCACATCATAGTGACATGAAATAAACTCCACATTATAGTGACATGAAATAAACTCCACATCATGACATGAAATAAACTCCACATCATGACATGAAATAAACTCCACATTATAGTGACATGAAATAAACTCCACATCATGACATGAAATAAACTCCACATCATAGTGACATGAAATAAACTCCACATTATAGTGACATGAAATAAACTCCACATCATGACATGAAATAAACTCCACATCATGACATGAAATAAACTCCACATTATAGTGACATGAAATAAACTCCACATCATAGTGACATGAAATAAACTCCACATCATGACATGAAATAAACTCCACATCATGACATGAAATAAACTCCACATTATAGTGACATGAAATAAACTCCACATCATAGTGACATGAAATAAACTCCACATCATGACATGAAATAAACTCCACATCATGACATGAAATAAACTCCACATCATGACATGAAATAAACTCCACATCATGGTGACATGAAATAAACTCCACATCATGACATGAAATAAACTCCACATCATGACATGAAATAAACTCCACATCATGACATGAAATAAACTCCACATCATGACATGAAATAAACTCCACATCATAGTGACATGAAATAAACTCCACATCATAGTGACATGAAATAAACTCCACATCATAGTGACATGAAATAAACTCCACATCATAGTGACATGAAATAAACTCCACATCATGACATGAAATAAACTCCACATTATAGTGACATGAAATAAACTCCACATCATAGTGACATGAAATAAACTCCACATGATGACATGAAATAAACTCCACATCATAGTGACATGAAATAAACTCCACATCATAGTGACATGAAATAAACTCCACATCATAGTGACATGAAATAAACTCCACATCATGACATGAAATAAACTCCACATCATGACATGAAATAAACTCCACATCATAGTGACATGAAATAAACTCCACATCATAGTGACATGAAATAAACTCCACATCATAGTGACATGAAATAAACTCCACATCATAGTGACATGAAATAAACTCCACATCATGACATGAAATAAACTCCACATTATAGTGACATGAAATAAACTCCACATCATAGTGACATGAAATAAACTCCACATGATGACATGAAATAAACTCCACATCATAGTGACATGAAATAAACTCCACATCATAGTGACATGAAATAAACTCCACATCATAGTGACATGAAATAAACTCCACATCATAGTGACATGAAATAAACTCCACATCATGACATGAAATAAACTCCACATCATAGTGACATGAAATAAACTCCACATCATAGTGACATGAAATAAACTCCACATGATGACATGAAATAAACTCCACATCATAGTGACATGAAATAAACTCCACATCATGACATGAAATAAACTCCACATTATAGTGACATGAAATAAACTCCACATCATAGTGACATGAAATAAACTCCACATCATGACATGAAATAAACTCCACATCATGACATGAAATAAACTCCACATCATGACATGAAATAAACTCCACATCATGGTGACATGAAATAAACTCCACATCATGACATGAAATAAACTCCACATCATGACATGAAATAAACTCCACATCATAGTGACATGAAATAAACTCCACATCATGACATGAAATAAACTCCACATCATGGTGACATGAAATAAACTCCACATCATGACATGAAATAAACTCCACATCATGACATGAAATAAACTCCACATCATGGTGACATGAAATAAACTCCACATCATGACATGAAATAAACTCCACATCATGACATGAAATAAACTCCACATCATGGTGACATGAAATAAACTCCACATCATGACATGAAATAAACTCCACATCATGACATGAAATAAACTCCACATCATAGTGACATGAAATAAACTCCACATCATGACATGAAATAAACTCCACATCATGACATGAAATAAACTCCACATCATAGTGACATGAAATAAACTCCACATCATAGTGACATGAAATAAACTCCACATCATAGTGACATGAAATAAACTCCACATCATAGTGACATGAAATAAACTCCACATGATGACATGAAATAAACTCCACATCATAGTGACATGAAATAAACTCCACATCATAGTGACATGAAATAAACTCCACATCATAGTGACATGAAATAAACTCCACATCATGACATGAAATAAACTCCACATCATGACATGAAATAAACTCCACATCATAGTGACATGAAATAAACTCCACATCATAGTGACATGAAATAAACTCCACATCATAGTGACATGAAATAAACTCCACATCATAGTGACATGAAATAAACTCCACATTATAGTGACATGAAATAAACTCCACATCATAGTGACATGAAATAAACTCCACATGATGACATGAAATAAACTCCACATCATAGTGACATGAAATAAACTCCACATCATAGTGACATGAAATAAACTCCACATCATAGTGACATGAAATAAACTCCACATCATAGTGACATGAAATAAACTCCACATCATGACATGAAATAAACTCCACATCATAGTGACATGAAATAAACTCCACATCATAGTGACATGAAATAAACTCCACATGATGACATGAAATAAACTCCACATCATAGTGACATGAAATAAACTCCACATCATGACATGAAATAAACTCCACATTATAGTGACATGAAATAAACTCCACATCATAGTGACATGAAATAAACTCCACATCATGACATGAAATAAACTCCACATCATGACATGAAATAAACTCCACATCATGACATGAAATAAACTCCACATCATGGTGACATGAAATAAACTCCACATCATGACATGAAATAAACTCCACATCATGACATGAAATAAACTCCACATCATAGTGACATGAAATAAACTCCACATCATGACATGAAATAAACTCCACATCATGACATGAAATAAACTCCACATCATAGTGACATGAAATAAACTCCACATCATAGTGACATGAAATAAACTCCACATCATAGTGACATGAAATAAACTCCACATCATAGTGACATGAAATAAACTCCACATCATGACATGAAATAAACTCCACATTATAGTGACATGAAATAAACTCCACATCATAGTGACATGAAATAAACTCCACATGATGACATGAAATAAACTCCACATCATAGTGACATGAAATAAACTCCACATCATAGTGACATGAAATAAACTCCACATCATAGTGACATGAAATAAACTCCACATCATAGTGACATGAAATAAACTCCACATCATAGTGACATGAAATAAACTCCACATCATGACATGAAATAAACTCCACATCATGACATGAAATAAACTCCACATCATAGTGACATGAAATAAACTCCACATCATAGTGACATGAAATAAACTCCACATCATAGTGACATGAAATAAACTCCACATCATAGTGACATGAAATAAACTCCACATCATGACATGAAATAAACTCCACATTATAGTGACATGAAATAAACTCCACATCATAGTGACATGAAATAAACTCCACATGATGACATGAAATAAACTCCACATCATAGTGACATGAAATAAACTCCACATCATAGTGACATGAAATAAACTCCACATCATAGTGACATGAAATAAACTCCACATCATAGTGACATGAAATAAACTCCACATCATGACATGAAATAAACTCCACATCATAGTGACATGAAATAAACTCCACATCATAGTGACATGAAATAAACTCCACATGATGACATGAAATAAACTCCACATCATAGTGACATGAAATAAACTCCACATCATAGTGACATGAAATAAACTCCACATCATAGTGACATGAAATAAACTCCACATCATAGTGACATGAAATAAACTCCACATCATAGTGACATGAAATAAACTCCACATCATGACATGAAATAAACTCCACATCATGACATGAAATAAACTCCACATCATAGTGACATGAAATAAACTCCACATCATAGTGACATGAAATAAACTCCACATCATGACATGAAATAAACTCCACATGATGACATGAAATAAACTCCACATCATAGTGACATGAAATAAACTCCACATCATAGTGACATGAAATAAACTCCACATCATAGTGACATGAAATAAACTCCACATCATAGTGACATGAAATAAACTCCACATCATAGTGACATGAAATAAACTCCACATCATAGTGACATGAAATAAACTCCACATCATGACATGAAATAAACTCCACATCATGACATGAAATAAACTCCACATCATGGTGACATGAAATAAACTCCACAGCATAGTGACATGAAATAAACTCCACATCATAGTGACATGAAATAAACTCCACATCATGACATGAAATAAACTCCACATCATAGTGACATGAAATAAACTCCACATCATAGTGACATGAAATAAACTCCACATCATAGTGACATGAAATAAACTCCACATCATAGTGACATGAAATAAACTCCACATCATGGTGACATGAAATAAACTCCACATCATAGTGACATGAAATAAACTCCACATCATAGTGACATGAAATAAACTCCACATCATGACATGAAATAAACTCCACATCATAGTGACATGAAATAAACTCCACATCATGACATGAAATAAACTCCACATCATAGTGACATGAAATAAACTCCACATCATAGTGACATGAAATAAACTCCACATCATAGTGACATGAAATAAACTCCACATCATGACATGAAATAAACTCCACATCATGACATGAAATAAACTCCACATTATAGTGACATGAAATAAACTCCACATCATAGTGACATGAAATAAACTCCACATCATGACATGAAATAAACTCCACATCATGACATGAAATAAACTCCACATCATAGTGACATGAAATAAACTCCACATCATGGTGACATGAAATAAACTCCACATCATGACATGAAATAAACTCCACATCATAGTGACATGAAATAAACTCCACATCATAGTGACATGAAATAAACTCCACATCATAGTGACATGAAATAAACTCCACATCATAGTGACATGAAATAAACTCCACATCATGACATGAAATAAACTCCACATCATGACATGAAATAAACTCCACATCATGGTGACATGAAATAAACTCCACATCATAGTGACATGAAATAAACTCCACATCATGACATGAAATAAACTCCACATCATGGTGACATGAAATAAACTCCACATCATAGTGACATGAAATAAACTCCACATCATAGTGACATGAAATAAACTCCACATCATGACATGAAATAAACTCCACATCATAGTGACATGAAATAAACTCCACATCATGACATGAAATAAACTCCACATCATAGTGACATGAAATAAACTCCACATCATGACATGAAATAAACTCCACATCATAGTGACATGAAATAAACTCCACATCATGACATGAAATAAACTCCACATGATGACATGAAATAAACTCCACATCATGACATGAAATAAACTCCACATCATAGTGACATGAAATAAACTCCACATCATGACATGAAATAAACTCCACATTATAGTGACATGAAATAAACTCCACATCATGACATGAAATAAACTCCACATCATAGTGACATGAAATAAACTCCACATCATGACATGAAATAAACTCCACATCATAGTGACATGAAATAAACTCCACATCATAGTGACATGAAATAAACTCCACATCATAGTGACATGAAATAAACTCCACATCATAGTGACATGAAATAAACTCCACATCATAGTGACATGAAATAAACTCCACATCATGACATGAAATAAACTCCACATCATAGTGACATGAAATACTCCACATCATGACATGAAATAAACTCCACATCATGACATGAAATAAACTCCACATCATGACATGAAATAAACTCCACATCATAGTGACATGAAATAAACTCCACATCATGACATGAAATAAACTCCACATCATAGTGACATGAAATTAACTCCACATCATAGTGACATGAAATAAACTCCACATCATAGTGACATGAAATAAACTCCACATCATAGTGACATGAAATAAACTCCACATTATAGTGACATGAAATAAACTCCACATCATAGTGACATGAAATAAACTCCACATCATGACATGAAATAAACTCCACATCATGACATGAAATAAACTTGCAGGAGAAAGCAGGTTAATTGTTGCCCAGTATGTGAGCAGTAATTTGGTAATTTGTGAAGCAGCCAGATTGTATTTATGGAGACTCATCAGTTTGTGACACACTGGCTGAAGCAGTTTTTCTCTGCTGGTGTCAGTGACTTAGACGAGGTTCTTTCTTATATAAACGCTCGGACGTCTGTGCATAATATATGTGTCTGCAGCTGAACTGCTGGTTTGTGTTTTACATAAAAGGTTTTCTGTCTTTCTTTATTCGGATGCACTCGTATAAGCATCGGCTATTCCTCCACATACACTCGAACACACGTATGCACACTATACACACATCAACCAGCAGTGAAATAACAAGCAGCTACAGAAAGCACCAACATTCATGAATCAATCACAATTCCTCAGCTTTCATAGCAAACTACATTTTATTATTCTTCACATAAATACAATTCATAACAGTAAACAGTAATTCTTAATAAATGTAAATCCTTGACTGAATGAATATGTATTCATCCTGAGCTTTCACACGTTTAATTACAAGAAAACAGGCTATTAAAATACGTTCCTCACTTTCTGCCAACGGCATTTCTACCTTCACCATTTATGTTTATAGTTTAAACACACACACACACACACACACACACACACACACACACACACACACACACACACACACACACACACACTATTCAGTTATGGCTCCTGAAATGTCTGGAGATACTGCTTCATTTATTTTGGAAATTTGAACATATTTCTAATATTCTCTTGAACAATAGGCAGTTCATTGTTTTGAAGCATTTTAACCATTTGAACAAATTGTCAGCTTTCATGAACTAAAGTGGTTTTCGTGAGTTCTTTTGCGTTGGGCCGTCTGAGCTGAACCGATGACAATTCACATGAGTTAAAGTTCAAAACAATCACTATTTGTGCTGAATCAAATTGTTTCCAATAATGATAAGTTGACAGCTCTCCATGGCGTCGTGGTCCTCGATGGAACATGTTCTTTGTCATTTTTAACCTTTTACTTGTAATCTGTTAAAGCACAGCTTGGTTCAAAGTGCACGACATCACAAAGGCTTTGCATGATCGTGTTACTGAAACCATCAGAAGGAAAATACACCTTTTGTTAATATGCTGCTGTGTGGAGGTGCAGACAGCTGTTTGTGGATCGCTGGTTGGACGTTTTAATGGCACTGTGAAAGTAATTGCTTTTGCTTCTGATGCTAATGGCTTGATAGGTATTAGCAGCTCACACTTACTTCTCTCACTTTGTCAAATTAATAGCATTCGTTTTCAGAGTGATATTTATTCGGGAGTGAGGCGTCTCGCGTTCTCTAAACTCCTTCAGTGACTTGTGTTATCGATGCTCCGGCTGATGAAGAGGTGGATTTCTCTCTGTCCAGGAGGAACACACTTCATGTCATCTTGGGGAATATTCAGAGAATGTGTGATGTCATCTGTTGGAGGGTGTTCATTTATTTAGTGTGCTGTTAAATATAACTGATAGCTCTGAGTGACTTTGTCAGTTTTAGGCATGTATTCAAATATTATAAAAAGTGCAGATTTTTATTTCAAGCAGATATTGAGAAGCACACCTTCAGACAGAGAAGAAGAACTAATTGCTGTTTGCTTGGAGTCCAAACCTGCCGATCTGGCTCCTGTGAACCACTGAACAAGCAGCTGGACAGAAGATTTCTGTCTTGTTTTCTGAACTCCCCGGGGTGATGACAAAGCAGCACATGTAGCACAGTGCTGTGGAATAATTGGGCTACAGTTGGGCAGAGCCTGTCACTCACCCTGCACCTGAGAAAGGCTTGTGTCACATATTTGGCCGATGTGAAAATGTAAGTTTCCCCACAGTTTAAATTGCATGACTTTCCTTTTTCTTGTGGAAAAACAGAATGCGATTGGCTCGTCTAATATTCATGTGCTCTAAAATAAACTTCACCTTCGTCTGTCTTGTTCCCACAACTTGTATACTAGAACTGACTGGTTTTTGTCACTATTACCGACAAAATTAAAAACTGAATTCAGCTTAATTTTACATTTATTGTTACATGTACTGGTACTGTAGTGTGCCCGGGCACTACCATGTATTTGCCATTATTACCTTGTTTCCAGCGGCCACGCAGGCCGGGCACCGGCTGGGACGCCGCTATCGTTAGCCGCTGCTTTTTACAACCTGGGATTGTGAGCTGAGCTTGCAGGACTGTAAAGGTACAGTGGGAATCAGTACTGACGTCAGCAAGGTAAACTAACGAGCTTCCACTTTCAGCGTGGAATGTCGTGGTTTTGTATTTGGAGGCTCACGTCACCGCAGTCTTGTAAAGGTCGGGGTGAGAGGAGAGGAATCCATATGTCTGCAATCTGCTACCGCACCACTAAATGCCACTGAGCCAATACTTTTTTAAAAGGTAGAAAAAGTCTCCTGTATTTCCTTATATGTGTAAGAAAATGTCAAGCAGATTGTGTGGTTGGTTGCACATGTGCCCAAGAGGATTATGTCAAAACCAAATATCAGAGTATCATCTGCAAACTCTTCAAAGCCAATCAAAGTTGCATATTAAAGCAGGAATACTTTTCTGCCCTTTCAGTCTCAGGACGGGATCAGCTGTGGAGCTCAGCTGCAGACAGAGAGGCAGCAGCTGAGCGCTCAGGGGGATTGACCATATTACGGGGTTTATACGTGTCAGCTCGGTGCTATTTTGTCGGCCTGATGGATGGTTGTTTGCGGCGGCCATTTTTTAGCCTTGGCTTTCACTCCAACAGCAGCACACAGTGTGTGTGGAGGTGTGTGTGTGAGATGGTGTGTACGTGTGCCAGCATGCTTCTTGTGTGCGAGTGTGTTAAAGGCTGAACGATAGTCCCCATGATTGATGCTGCATGTAAAACTGAAACTGGCCCGGCCTGAACACTGTCATACATTACACTTGATGACAACAACGTGTCCTGAGGTGACAGCAGGACGCGCCCCAATACCAATAAATCCATATTTCCCCTTGTGCTCTGCTCATTTACTCTCTTTTCTTCCTGCCGAGGCATCATCGCCAAGTCACACAAGAGCAGGTTGTATCCTGCTTTACAGGAGAGGGAGAGGGAGAGAGGGAGAGAGAGAGGGAGAGGGAGAGAGAGGGAGAGGGAGAGAGAGAGGGAGAGAGGGAGAGAGGGAACTCTTTCTACAGGGAGAGAGGGAGAGAGGGAGAGAGAGAGGGAGAGAGGGAGAGAGGGAACTCTTTCTACAGGGAGAGAGGGAGAGAGGGAGAGAGAGAGGGAGAGAGGGAGAGAGGGAGAGAGGGAGAGAGGGAGAGAGGGAGAGAGAGAGAGAGGGAGAGAGGGAACTCTTTCTACAGGGAGAGAGGGAGAGAGGGAGAGAGAGAGGGAGAGAGGGAGAGAGGGAGAAAGCGCCGGCGATATATCACCAACCAGGGCTCACTGAAACCAGTGCTTCTTCGATTTTTCACTTCACCTGTCAGTATTATTTACAGAGGAATCTGTCCACACCGAGAAGGATACAGCAAAGAACAGCTTCTCTGACGTCGCTTTCTTCCTTTTAAATGGGGTCAATAGAAGGGCCGCTATGTAACATAAGCACAGATGCAGTGCTGGCGTACTACCCACCAGATAATGCTGTTCCACAAGCTGTCGTAGGGTCAGCGTGGCTGCAGGTACATGTCAGCTCAGGCCGTGCAGTTCCGAGCTCGCCTATCTGTGTCTAAACACACGAATGGCTTCTGGCTTTCTCAAATTCAGTATGCAAAACGTAGAGCGTTCTACCTGCACCATTGTGTGCACAGCATTCTGTCTCCTTCATCCAGCGGCTCATTTTAACTGACAGCTCACTGAGTGTCATTTGATGTCGAGCTTCATTCCGTCTCACTTCTTGCTGGGTTGCTCTTTTGTGCGTTAGAAACTGTCAAAATGATATTGTAAGCCTTGTGCCTCCAGTCTAGCCTAAAATCCCATTCACAGCCCTTTATCTTCAGTCAGGTCTGCTTGAGTAGGCAACGGCCCTGAGCAACACACATTAAAGGACTGAGCTCCGTGTTTTCACTGGAAACTGAAGAACTCAAACTCTTTGGACCTAATTTAAACTTCAGTACGTGAACTTTAAGGGACACGACTAGCGCGCATTTTAAAAAGTTTTATTGTGACTTGGACTGAGAATCATGCCGAGCAGAACCAACGTTTTAATGACTTGACAACAACACTTTACTGCCATAAAAGACTTCAGATATGATCAAATGTCCGTCTCCGAACATGCTAAAAGGGTTTCCGACACAAACATGCATCAAATCCTTCATATCTACATGGCTGTAGACATGCAGGAACACACAGGCAAATGGAAAAGCAAAGCATGAAAGAGCCCAAAAACACACTCAAACACATCCAAATGACATCTCAAATATGCAGACATTCACATGTTTGAGGGAAGATTCCTCTGCGCACAGAAACAGAAACACACTCACACACGCGGGGATCTGTCGTCCTTGTTGTTTTTCTGCCTTGCCTTTCATGTTCAAAGCTTAGTGTTTGATTCCTGCATCTCCGCTGAGGATAGAGGGAGAGAGCATAATCTGTGTGACGGGTGGAGGTGAAGAAAGAGAAACAGAGCAGGCAGAACGAATGGAAGGCAAGAGAAATGTTTAATTGAGCAACCTTGGCGATCTCACATCCTCATAACACGATTAAGACTAACCTGGCATCTAAATATGGAAAAGGGATATGTTCCTGTAGGTAACTGTTGCCACAGGCCTCCGTATTTAACATGATCATATTTCATAATACTTGTTGATTGCTTATTCCATGTGCGTGGATACAAGCAGGGTGTTTCTGCAGCTGGTCAGGCCTTCAACAGAACGACACGGAGGCAACAAAATGAGAAAACTCTTAACTTAAAGAAGAGCTTCATGCACGACTAACAAGGTGACAGGAAAACGTCCCAGCAGTACAATGTCGGCGTAGTGTGGATGTGAACGTTGACTTTCCCCTCAGACTGTAGCCACCAACACAACCATCAGCAGAGATGAAGGGTCAGCAGAGCCTGTGTGACCGTACAAACAGAGTCAGCGTGAAGTAGAGATGATGCCCGGCAGATATGAACGGCAAATAGGCTCCAGATTCATCTCTCTGGCCTCGCTGACACACACACACACACACACACACACACACACACACACACACACACACACAGACGCTCGCTGCTCCTCTGGCGCAAGGCCAAACTCAGCAGCGACGGGATGGACGGACAGCAGCAGCGGTTGACAGAATATCAGCAAATGGCAGCACGTGTATGGAAGAACATCGGTGTGTGTCCGTGTGCGTGCATGCGTGCATGCGTGCCACATGCTACATTTGTACATGTGTGTGTTTTGACAGAGACAGCTGGGCTTTAAACAGGAGCGGGCTGTTGGATAAATCAATGAGACGGTGGGGTGGCCACCACCTCCCCTGTTTCTCAGCAGGAAGGACCCCTATTCCTGTGTCCAGGACACATCTCAGTGTGTGTGCGTGTTGGTGAATAACGGCCTGCTGAGTATTTGCCAGCAGGTGTTTATGGATCCAGCTGTGGACCGCAGCATCGTCCACTTTGTAGCGATCAGAAAAAACTATTTCTCGTCAAACTTTCTCCTCGTCTGATCAACATCACTGTTGTTTCGGTGGTGTTTCTGGTGATGTCTTTCCTTTTCTTTGTTTGTGAACATTATTAGGAGAAGTGTTCAGGACCCAGAACCAGAAATAAACTGCTCAACAAAAAAGAGATCTTGAGGTCCGTTTTAAAATATTTCAATTGTGTGGTTCTCGTAGATAAGGAGTAGAAAAACTGTTGTCACATAGTTTTAACCTCAGGCTTAGGAGTGCAAACAGTCAATGAATAATCCAATGTGAGGTTAAGGTGAGCTGTAGTACAGTATCATAGCAGCACTATTATAAATATATTGGATTTCCCTCAGGCTCCAGTAGAATATTGAAAAACATAAGCGTGGACCAAGTCTACCGGTGGCGATGAAGAGCAACAGTCTGGCAATGTTCTCGAGGCGTTCGTCGGGGTTTTCAAAGGTCGAATGTACATCTAGATTTGCAAAAGAAAACGGAGAGGTGGGTTACGCCAACTAAGAGCACCTGAGCCTTGTAGCTGCTGAAAAGATGATGAAATGTGACGGAGGACTAAATCCTTCGGAGCACATCGTGACAGGGTACACGAGGTTCATGTGACCGCCCAGGGAACAGATCTGCCAGATGAAAAGGAAGTAAATCCGTCCGTGGTACTGCAGTTCAATCTGAGTTCCAGAGATACTTGAGCAGCATGTGACGGTCCAGGGTATCAAAAGCAGCTCTTATCGTGTGTCCTCCAGCAGAGCATTGTCTTTTGGTGATGTGTACAACAGGCTTTCAACAACAGTTGACTTTGTACAATTCTTTAAAGTTCATACTTATGCTGTTGAGTCATTTCTTCATCTATTAATCATCTTTTTACACAGAGAACTATTTCACTTTTATCTATTTCTCCATCAGAAATGTACGATTAAAGTTGACTCTCATTCTAACTTCTGGTGATGGACATGCATTCAAAATCCTTCAGTGTTGTAGATTGTTTGTGCAATTTTTTTAATCATTTTGACAATAATTCTGTATTTTCCTGGAATTGTTTTTCTGAAATGCCGTAAAACATCAAAACTCATAGCAAATTGGCCAGTATCTAATATAGAGTAATGACGTACCAGGAAATACAATGTGAGCAATCATTCTGCTGGATACACTCAGGGTGCTTTCACACTCAACACTTTGCTTTGGTTCAATAGAACTTTGTCTGTTTGCTTGGTGAGTAAGGTTCAATCAGAAAAACCTTGTTCTCATCAGCGACGTTGGATCCCAATTGGGATAAAATAATTGAATCATATGGTACCTTTCGACTTTGCAAACGTTAGTGGACGGAATGGATCACATTCTGATAATTGAACGGGATTTTGACGCTCAAAAAAATTGATTCACTATTTCAAGGCAACTCCTTTTCAATTACTGTGGAACAAAATCCTGGGGGCTTGGTGTGTCCGTGTAAAACCATGTTAGTAACAATACAAGAACCTGCTCCAAACATCGTCTGCTAACGGAAATCGAATTAGTTCATCTGTGGTTGAATGAAGGAAATGGGCATGGACCGGGGGAAGAAGACAGAATGAGGAGTCTCTATTCATCCCATTTGTTGAGATTGATATCCATGTTGAGTCAATGTAAATAAACCTCACTCCAAAGGTTATAGTGTGTAAATGTCATCACTTCAACATTACAGAATGTTTACAGCTATAGTAGCATCTCAAAGGCTTGCAGTGTAAAGTCATTGACGTCATCCTGACACACCAGATCACATTCAGCCACCTGTTGCTATGGTAGCATCGACTATCAGATCGTAGTATATTCAGAAATACACGTCCTCTCTCTTTCTGTCATGCCAGAGACATTTCTCTACTCGGAGAGATGATGAAAAGCAGATCCAAGCCGTAAGAGGATGTGGGGAAAGTGATGCACTGAAGAGCAGGTCAGCCCACCTGAACAGACACAATGTGGTTGCTACGCCATTAAAGAGACACTTGTGTTGAAAGGCACATGTTCTCCCTCTGTCGTTGTTCTGTTGTGCCCATTCACACTCGTTCTGTCCTTCAACGTGTGACAGAGGAGAGGCTCCTGATGTGCCAGTGCTGAGGTTGCTGATGTCACCTGCACTCTTCCTCTTCTCATCTTGGCTGAATCTCTCTCTTGCTGTCGCTCTGCCTCTCTCTCTCTCTCTCTCTTACAGTTGGGCCAATGTAAACCCTGTCTAAGCAGTGTGATGCTCATGCTTATCTTTAAGTGTGTCTCTCCCTCTCTTTTGACACCTGCATGCTGTCAAGGACGGGCAAAAGCGACAGTGGCAGCCAGTGCTAAGAAACCAAAATGCTTTGATTGCGTGTCATGCAGACCTCAAAAGGTTTGGCGGACCTAGCACATCAAAGACACAGCAGAGATGCTTGAGATGGAAGTCAGGTGCCTGGGAACACCATGAAATAGGCTGTTTACTTCACCACTTCTACTCTCTGCCAGGGAGCAGCTTCCTGTGTTCCCTGGTGCTGTGGACACGTCTTTAATATAACTGCATCATGAATACAGCTTCTTTCTTATTCATGATTCTATCTTAGTCGTGCCTCTTGGACCACATTCATACGTTTTTGGACACCCCGCATATTCTCATGTATTCTCATTTCTTTCATATTTTTATTGTTTGTTAATTGTTTTGTTTATTCATCACCTGGCATGTGTTCATCTGCAATATCAACTTCAATGCTTTTGTTTGGAGCAGCCTGCAGTGTGCAGTGACGTTGATGTGTATGTGTTTCTGTGCTTTCAGATAAGTGAAGACGTTCTTTAGAACGTATGCACGCCTGGATGTCCCTTGTGTCCAAATGTGCAACAAATGTCACAATAGTGGAAATTTATTCCCGATACCAGATTTGACACCACGGTTAAAAACTGAATCAAAACAATAAATCCCACATACATCAACATACACTCATGTATTTCCATTTGCATACGGTTTGTACTATTTATTAATAATCCCTGATGATCAGCCTCAGGCTTCTTGCCAAAAACACATCTTGAGAATATTATAATTTACCCAATACTCATTTTACTGAACATAACTTGAAAGCATCATAATGTAACTCAACGCAACATTCACACTGTTGGGATCTGGTTGAAGGTTTGGTTATCAGCAAACATTAATTAATACATCCCTGTCACAATCAGGCTTTGCCTTGTGTGTTTTGTGTGTGTGTTTCTGTAGAGCCTCACTTCCTTCACCTGTCCCTAATCAGTTCATTCAGTGCACCTGCCAGTCACACTCACCTCATCAGCACAACTCTCCTCACCTGTTCTAGTCACTTCTTAAACCCCTGTCTTTCACTCACTCACTGCCACGTCATTGTTTTGTTTCCTAGCTACCCGCCCGGTATGCTCATCCTGTTCCTTTTCCAGTCTGCCTGTTCTGCCTTTTCCTGCCAGAATTCCCCCCCTCATTGTTTGTCTTGTTGTTTTTGGTGAATCATTAAAACCTTTTTTCACTACACCTGACTGTCTGCATTTGAGTCCTCATACCATGACACATACCATAATACATAACATAATACATACCATGATAAAAATACCATGATGCATGCCATGATGCATAACATGATACATACCATGATGCATAACATGATGCATAATACATGCCATGATGCATAACATGATACATGCCATGATGCATAACATGATACATACCATGATGCATACCATGATACATATGATACATACCATGATATATATACCATGATGCATGCCATGATATATATACCATGATGCATGCCATGATATATATGATACATACCATGATATATATGCCATGATGCATATGCCATGATATATATACCATGATACATACCATGATGCATACCATGATACATATGATACATACCATGATATATATACCATGATGCATGCCATGATATATATACCATGATGCATACCATGATATATATGATACATACCATGATGCATATGCCATGATGCATATGCCATGATGCATATGCCATGATGCATATGCCATGATGCATATGCCATGATGCATGCCATGATGCATGCCATGATGCATGCCATGATGCATGCCATGATGCATGCCATGATGCATGCCATGATGCATGCCATGATGCATAGCTGAGCTTAGCAGCCACACAATCAATCACAAGAATTTTAAATCCAATGTTTGTTGTTGAAAAATATGAAAGTTATTTTTCTAAATAAAGGTCTACATACTATATTTTCACTCGTACACTTGTATGTTTGTTCAAGGACCCTAAATAAGTGAAGTTGGTGTTTCTTAATTGGATCGTGCCAATTGTGAAGCAGCCCTCTGCGAATACTGCAGATGGCCATTCACCGTTGGCTTGTAATAGTTATCGTATGCAAATATATTTGAAGTCGATGACATCTGATCGAGAAACTATTTGACGGATGAAAAACAGTAATTAACACTGTTGAACTACATGTCACTGCTAGTGATGATGTCTCCTATGATCTCCTACACCTTCTGAATTGTGTACCCTTGAAATATAAAATGTAGTGTTTAATTCAAATTGTCTTGCAATACTTCAAGGAGTTGTTTATGTTGAGTGTGGATGAACAGATGGATCCGTTTGAGTGCTAAAGCCTGAGGCCATTTTTTGTTATTCCCAGTCTGTCCTTGAAGTGATAATATAACTACTCACACAGCTGAAGGTTTTATTCTATTATGTAAAACGTGAAAGTCTAATAGTACACCTATTTGCATTGATAAATTGAGCAAAACATGTTGTTTTAAACAAATTCAGCATGCAGTTAGGTTGCTTTGTGGTGGTGTAAAATTTGGTGAAAATAACCACTGAATAATACACACACACACACACACACACACACATAGAGTCAAAAGAATTGCTGTCATCAAAATGATACATATACACAAAAACACTGTGCATCTCAGGAGAAATGTTTATTTTCAGAAACTGTCTTTTTGGTTTCCTCTCGCTCTCCTTCAAAGCTGCTCGCCTCACCCCTGAGTGAGCCGCTGCGTCGCCACCGCCGAGAGTTTGAAAGTTAAAAGACGGTGTTTATTGATTCTAAAAGAATGAGAGAATACGCAGACATTTTCTGCCACCGCTGTCTTTTTGATGTGCAATCTCTGTGTATCTTTCTGCGGGGTTCTGGTTTACATCGGAGAATACTTAAATAGACTGCGCTCACGCTTCTGCATGAAATAAACATCAGATGTGATGTGCTGTGCTCTCATCTCAATTGCACTGTGCTGGACCCCGCCTTTCATTTATTTTTTTAGATGCTATTAGAGGAAATAAATTGGACATGATACATAAAAACAACAATACACGGGATCTTCACAGAAATACCAATAACACCAATTGTTGAGGAAAAAGCTCAACAAAAGAAAGTGTTCTGTCCTCAGAGAGAGGAGCAACCAGGGCAGTACTGCCGCTGTGCTGTGGTCTAACGCATGACTGGAAAACATGGAAAAACAGCATTTTCAATGCTTACAGATGGCAGGTTTGATAATGGTTTGATAAGGCCTGTAAATGTTCATTGGTGAGTTGTCTAGATTGTGCAGTGTTCAGGGCCTGTGGGAAATAGCCTGAAAGTAGAGAAGCGTTGACTATTTGCAGGGCTTTACCTGCGTTTGTCTGTCTTATGAGCAGCTGTATCTTGTTTGCTTTTGCTCAGGTGAGATTGCTAAACTTCAGTTTGTCTTTGAATTAAGATTGCACTTCCCTTGAATATGTGTGCGCCTGAGTCATGAGGTGTGCACACTTATCACCTCCAGACATAATGCAGTTTGTCATCGGTTAATAGAGCTGGAACTGTGTCACAGTTTTTGCATTGTTGCTGTGGGCTCTGGTGTCCGCCTTTTGTCCGTGTGCCATTTAATGACTGCCTGTATTATTTTGGTGCACAACTAGATGGACGTATCTGGAGCTGACTCATCTGGTGTGGCTGCTGTGAACGGGTTCTGTTGACGGTCACTGAAGGACTGTGTGTCTACAAATGAATGCACTTTGTTCTGTGATATACTACGTTGGTTTCAGTCCATATAGCAGAGGTATTCAAATAAAATGCAACGAGGGCCAGTTCGATAGAATTCCTCATGCAAAGGACCGGAACATTACAATCATGTCTAACTTGCGCTGTGATTTAGTGCCATATACACTGAAGCAGCCGAGCAGTTGTATTATTAAAGGCTCTGGTCTTGTTGTCCACTTTTCTCCTTTTGGAGAACGTCATGGGAAATAACTTCTCTGACTCACGTTCTCTCCGACTGTTGGTTCTCTCTCCCTGTCTCTGCCATGTGTGTGTTTATCTCACACAGCGAGAAAAGCTGCGCCGGTTAAAATAGAGGCGCGCTGTCAAAATGTTATAATTCTCAATTATCGATCAGTTTTAGTTCTGTGTCCAGATGCAACGGCGTCTGTGTCCAGATGCAACGTGTCTGTGTCCAGATGCAAAGGCGTCTGTTTCCAGATCCTCATTGTGCGATAGGCAGTGACACCACAAATGAGCCGCTATCTCCTCTCAAAGTACAAACACATTCACGCTAATGCACATAGCTGCACACTCAACTACAGAGAGAAATATGCAGGAATAGCAAATGCTCAGCATGCACACAAACACACAGCCATCTTCTATCAGTCTCCTGGAATGGTAGTCATCCAGATTATTGCGAGACAAAGCGGAGACAGAGTCACGGGGATGAGCGCATGCACATCAAAGCCATCTCGGTCGATAGTGATCGTAGCTCGTGGCTGCATGGAAATGTGCATGAGCCACATCACTCAGTGTGATATTGGTCCTTGTGTGTGTGCGTGAAATGTGTCATCCAGCAGTTCATCCATCCATCTATCCAGTTCACCGTCTTATATCTTATGAAGGACTCTGTCAACGACGCGTGCGCGTGCGCGTGCGCGTGCGCGTGCGCGTGTGCATGGTGTCGCCAATGATTCCCCTAAGGCAAATGTGATGCACCTTGATTTCTTCTTCTCTCTTTGCATCCCCTTTCTTCCTCTTCACAGACATACAAACATGCATATTAAACACATTCACACATTTTGCTGCGAGCGAGATGAGGAGACTGATACTCTGTGCGGTGCGTTTGAAGCTGCAGCCAGTTAGCGAAGCGTACCAGCTCAAACCAGGGGAAACAGTTACAGCCTGACTCTGTCCTACCACAACACAATCTGCCTACCAGCACTCCTATAGCTCACAAATTAACAAGTTGGAGCATTGCTATAAGAGAATCCCCCCAAAAAAACACAATTTCTCCTTTTGCACTTCATCTTTTCCCTAAACAAAGATCACATAAAGTGTCATTCGTGAGGTTGAAAGGTGCAGCTGTTTGGCTTCATATGTGCTGTCCAGACGTGACAGACAGACATTTAGATTGATTGATTTACAGACGGACAGAAACTTTCAGCAACGTAAGTTTTCATGAATGCAGCAACTACTACGACTACTACAGTGCTGCCATTACTACTGTTACTTCAACTTGTGGGTTTTTGAGGTAACACATTGCAAGTAGTTTCTGTACTCACATGCCTTGTCGCAGTAACACAGTAGTATAAAGCATTGTAAAGGATGTTGGTATGCTGCTGAGCATGCTGTCTCTTTCTAAACATAATATTTTAGTAATTTCTCCATGACACATCGACTTCATCAGTCACGGTAAAGTTCTGTTCATTGTCCCTTCAACTGTTGGACACACATTTTTTAAATGTATGAAACTGCAAAGGAGGACGGATGCGTTCATGAGCGGAGTTGATGTCACAGTACAGTGAAAGGTCAGCTGGGTCACTGCCCGATGCAGAGCACTCCAAAAGCAATCTGTGATAGCACTCGTACACACGCACACTTCAATGTGATGGCAAAAGAATCATGACTCCTGATGGATAGTGGAGATACGGCTTCACGGTCAGGTTTGGGCCGGTTGTGCAGCAGTTACACAAATAAAGAGACTTGTGTCAGACTGTGTAATGCGGTGGCAGGCCGTGTGTTTGATACCTGCCTTCAGTGCCGATTACAGCTGAAGCACCTCCGAATAACCTCATCATGACGCCACAGCTACGGGATATAATTAGCACAGAAACAAAAACAAGGTTCCTGCATGTTGTACATGGCCCAGTGAAGGGAAGATGAAAAATACAGGTGTTTGTAATTCATGAAGTAAAGGGAGTTTTACCTTGAGAGAAGGGAAAGGTTGAGGTACAATAAGGAGTGGAGAGTAGAGGATCAGAGGGAAGTAAATAAGAGCTTTTAGAACGGGCTCATGGCTGCAGATGAGGAGGAGGAGGAGAGGTGGAAGCAAGGAATGAAAGGAAACCTGCCTTTTCCAAGGATAAAAACATTAAGAGGAGAATATAGTTTGCAACCAAAAATATTGAAGACATTCCATCTGCTCTCGAATAACACTCAAGGTTCCTTTAAAATCTGAAAGAATAAATATGTGGGTCATTATGAGCACGTCTTATGTATCGATAAAAGCACATTTTTACAAGTGATACAAGAACTACTCTCAACAAACTGGATACAATTGCACATCCAGTTATTTATTGTGATTTCATGTAAAAAAAACCAGGAGGCTAATTATATATATATATATATATATATATATATATATATATATATATATATACATATATATACATACATATATATATATATATATATATATATATATATATATATATACATATATATATATATGTAATAAATAAGGCCATATCGTGGTTGAAGTGAGAGTAAGGCAGAGAGGTGAAGGAGACCAGCAGTACACTAAACACGACAACCTGTCATTGAAAATGGGAGATGGACAAAAAAGATTATGACTGTGAAAGAGCAGAGAAACATTTAATCTGGTGCTGCAGTATTTCATTCTGCTGCTGTTGTTTGTTGATTCAGCGACAGAAAAGCTTTTGTATCGGAGGAATGTTTCAGGGAAAGAATACAACAGACGGAATGTAAAGGACACAGGATGCAGAGAAAGACTAAAGTTGGAGGAACTTTTTGCATAGAAGGAGAATGTAAATAGGGAATCGATAATCCTGCAAATGCAACGACTGAGCATCAAGGGGACGGTGTGTGTGTGTGTGTGTGTGTGTGTGTGTGTGTGTGTGTGTGTGTGTGTGCATGCGGCGACATGTGAGTGAAGAGATGGAGAGAGAGGTGAGAGAAAAAGCTGTGAAATCGTGAAAGGTGATTTTCACACGTCGCACATTATTCAGTGTCTTTTATTCATTCTCATTGGCACTGACGTATTGAGTGTACTCTTCATGTATAAATTCAAGTGTGTGCGCGTGTATCTTTGTGTGTTTGTGACAAAAGTTCCGATCTCCATTGGGCCGCATTGTTCAAAGGACACGGTGTTCCCTGAGGAGAGCCGGAGGACCGTGCTGTGCCCACCGCCTCCTCCTGGAGAGATGCTGAGTCTAACAGGACAGAGTCACTGTTAGACTCACATAGTGGAGATGTAGCTTTACATTGAGAAACGCATTCAAACAAGAGCACAATGGCAATATATAGATTCTAAAATATCTACCGGTACGTACAAATAAAAAACAGTATCATGAATAATAAAAATGAGAGGCTTTGTAAATAGAAAGAAAAAGAGAGCTGTGTTTTAAAAACGTTCATGAAGTCGACTTCACTGATACCTTTTGGTAAACGGCTGCGCTGCCAGTTTTCTTGTGCGTAAAATGTTTAAAACCCAGCAGTGGAAAAGTTGAAAGCTCATTTCGGTTTTTAAAACGTTGAGTGTCTGCAATGTAGGCCGTACGTACGCAAACCATGAAGAACTATGAAACCAGGCAACTGATCCGACCATCTCTTCTGAATGATGCTGCGAGCCCGTGAGCTGCTCTCTCTTCTCTCTTCTGGTTCACAGTCGAGCAGCACATCGGAATGAGCTCAGGGTTTAATGGACTTTCAGAAGGCTGAAAAATAGCATCGCAACAATCGAATGTATTTGAAACGAAAGCAGGAAGATGCTTTTCAGCATCTTCATAAGATAGGAAGAGCCGTACTCGGGCGATGTTTCTTAAGTGATAAAAAGCTTCGTTTTATGTGGCGTGGAATTGAACTCTGACTCTCGAACAATGGCCAGACATGTTACCTCTGGTTTGATCTGCAGTTTGCAGGAAAGTAGATATATGTTGGCTTGATGAACAACTCACCGGTGTTTTGGTTTTATCTTTATCTCTGGGAGCTCAGGGAGTTGTCATCGTCAGGCTTGAGCAACATATACAGCAGCGTGTGATCAGAATAACTATGAAAATTAAGTTTATATTCCATAATTACCTACAGGGAGCATATGGAGAAAAGAGGAGCAGACCAAGACAGCTTTCCCTTTGCAGCACCGAATGGCAAATCACATTTTCCTGATAAATGATCTCTGCAAAATGCTCAATAATGCTAATGCTAACCAACAGCTGGTCGCTAACTTTGTCTTTTTGCCGTTTGGTGCTGAACATGTCGAATATTCTGGAACTTTAGAGTTTTTTAACTGGTCAGAGGGAAGAAAAACTGTTGTTGCCAAAACATGAAAAGATCTGTGAAGTCTGTGTCTGGTGCACACCGTCCATACTACACAACAAAGACATTATCAGAACAGCTGTCACTTCAGCCAAAGCTAATATCAGCCCAAATATTAGCCAAATCCAGCTGTTGACTGTTTAAAATCTGTTACTGTGCACGAGGAAATGAATCTCATTGGAGACGGCAGGGTAATAATGTTAATGTACGTGCACGACGTTTCATCCTGATCTGGCATTGAATCATATGCTGTATGTTCATGTGCACATGTAGGCTCCATGCTTTCAGG
This sequence comes from Melanostigma gelatinosum, assembly GCF_949748355.1. Taxonomy (NCBI): domain Eukaryota; kingdom Metazoa; phylum Chordata; class Actinopteri; order Perciformes; family Zoarcidae; genus Melanostigma; species Melanostigma gelatinosum. The sequence continues at coordinate 932,174 of NC_136644.1, forward strand.
CTGCTTGTGTCCGTCTCCTGTTTCACTTTTACTCTGTTGTGAATTTTTAATGAGAAATCAAGATTTCGAAAGATGAGCCCTCACTGAAACAAGTGAAACGACTGTCATTGACTCAAAGCGCATTTACACATTGGGTGAATGGAAATGTGTCGTTTACTGTTTAAAGCAGGTTTTTCAGTTTGTTTGAAAGCGAATGACAATCCATGTTGCCTCTTCTCAACACATGACACAGAAGTGGGAAGATTTTCTTAAAGCTGCGACCGGGCAACACATGTTTAAAACGGGATTCACGTCAGATATCTGTCCACATTGCACTCAGAACAGCCGGATAGCTTTGTTCACGCCACCTGGCACTGCACACCAGTTCATCACTTTTGGGAAGAAATAAGTGAGTCACTGTCTGTCTTCCTGCTGCCTCGTCCCTTTGTCCCCTTCACTGTGCTGACTAGGAGACATCTCAACAACACATCTGAGGAAAACAAACCGCAAATTACTCCTTGTGGCCCGAACTATCGGCAAGAAAACGATCCTCATGAACTGGAAATCAAGGAACAACACACACATCACACACTGGAGAAACTTAATGATAGAATACATTTCAATGGAAAATCTAACCTCATCCATCATATACAATACAACAGAACACCATTCCACCTGCTCATCCCTCACCATGTTTCTGCAAACGTGACACCACCCATTCTATTAATGTTGAAATATGTATAGTATATATACCGGTATATATATATATGTTTTTGTGTGTATTTTTTTACTATTGTTGATTCCTGTTTTGTTTTTCTTGCCGGACAACCAATTGAAACCCACGTACATGCACACAAGAACATCCATATGCACACAGACTTACCTGTTTTTCATTTTTTTGGGTTTTTAAATTATTATTATTATTATATGTGTATATATTTTTTTCCTCCATCTCAAAAGGCTCAAGGACATTCTCACACACACGCACACATACACACACACTGACTGTGCTATTTGCTGGCTTTTATCCCACTGTTCTTGTCATCCTCTTGTTGTTATGTCTATGTATTGTCTTAATATTGTCTTGGGTCTTTCAATAAAAAATGTATAAAAAAAAAAAAAAAAGCTGCCACTGAAAGCTACAGACCACAAAACTGTGATTTGTTTTTGAATGTTTCCATACATGTTTTCATTGAGGACATTTACACTGCAGGCTCACTCTGAAACAGAGCATGTGGGATGCAGCAGGGGGGCGTGGCCGAGGCAGGGGAGGCGTGGCCGAGGCAGGGGAGGCGTGGCCGAGGCAGGGGAGGCGTGGCCGAGGCAGGGGAGGCGTGGCCGAGGCAGTGGAGCGCGTGCATCTGTCTGGGCCGGCATGCGGCTGTAGCTGTCGTGCTGCTGCAGTCGTCAGTAGTAATGTCTGTTTATCTCTCCCGCAGTGAAGCTGGCACAGCTCCCTGCTGATGTCTTCATGCACTGGCAGAACATTCTCTGGACCGGACGGCGTCATGGCACACAGTATATAGTACACACAGGACAGCAACACTGTCGGGTGTAGATTCTGGACAGAGTACATGTGCCTTCTGATGACCATCGGTCTGTCTTTTGACTGGTGTGCTTGTCTTGCCCGACTGATTTGCTTGCCTGCATGTTCTGCCCACCATTGCTAACCACACTGACCATTTAAAGACCACATCTGTTCTACCTCCTGAGTCTGCTTTGAGGTCCCACATCTGTGTGATCCAGTGTTACAGACACAGAGCGAGAGAGAGCGAGAGCAGAAGTTATGTTCATGAGGTGAAGTCCAACTGGAATCAAACTGCATGCTTTTCTGCTACAGCTCTGCTTCATAGACAACACGTCCTGTCCTTTGCTTTCATGGTGGTGTTCCCTATGTGCACATAGCAGTTACTCATAAACTTAAAAACATAATCCTTTCTTAGATGTCTTAAAACTGTCCACTTGCTTCAACACTTCCTCGCTGTGTGTGTGTGTGTGTGTGTGTGTGTGTGTGTGTGTGTGTGTGTGTGTGTGTGTGTGTGTGTGTGTGTGTGTGTGTGTGTGTGTGTGTGAGAGAGAGAGAGAAAGCTTCATTCTCCCTCACTGGCAGCTATTGATTGAGTCTGTGGGACAAGATATCACATAGCAACCAATCTCAGTTTGGATTATGTCCTCTCTGTCTCTCTCTCTCTCTCTCTCTCTCTGTCTCTGTCTCTGTCTCGCTCTCTCTCTCTCTCTCTCTCTCTCTTCCCTCCACTACACCTCTACTCTGGATTCCTTTCACTCAAGTGGACAGATCCTCAAGGTGGAAAGAAGCTCCCACACATCCCGAGATGTTGAACTCCCGAGTGAATCACCAGCAATCATTTTTAGAGGCAGCCAATGAAACAGAGGGGCTCTAAACTTTGAGGACTTCAAGGACTTTTGGAAAGTCTACAGTCATTTAAACTTGGCTCGAGCACATCTACAGTTCCTCTGTCACACATGTCACATGTCACATGTCATAAATAAGCAGCGTCAGAACCGGCTCCAAACACGTTGTGTTCTTGTTAGAAGATGAGAAGCAGGTCGTGTCTCTGTCGCTGCCCGACACAGTAAATAAACGCACCTTTTGGGTTTTTTATGTTTTGTTTGCGTTGATGGAAATGCAAGCCTGCAGTGGTTATGGGAACCTTGTTTTACCAGCCACTGTCCCCCTGCAACCAGAGCCACATGGTTGATTTGTGACATCTTTTGCTTTACATGTGTGGCCCCCTTCACCTCACATGTAAAGGAATGAACCATCCTAGCCGGCTGAACTTCATTTGAACTTGCGTGCAACTCCACCATAGATGAGGCTCTGCCACCACTGAGCAATTTGCATGCAAAGATGCAACTGGACAAGTACCAACTGTAATTTGGTGGAAGCGTTCCTTTGGACCAGCACCAACCGTCCAACGGGCTTTCATCGATGACAACCTTACAACCAACAACGGCAGTCTGCAGTTCCAAGCACTGAAAAACATCAATTCTGCCCGATTTCTCTTTACAGTACCACACAAATAATATGTTTATGATAAACAAGATTAAAGGTACAAAGTAATGTAGCAGATCCTGTGAGGTTCGCTCAGGCACAATGTTTACCGTGTCCATGATCATGTGTGTTAGCATGCCATCACTAGCTAACTCACTCTAAACACAAAGTACATCGAAGACATTTCTATTGTATTTAACTCGGTGTATGCTCTATAACCGATGTATACTACTGTATTTATAATGTTGCACTAACATTAAGAAAGATCCGTAAGAATTAGTGGTGAGACTGCTATTTAGTATGCTGTGATGTTAATAACCCTCCTCACGTGAGAGGAGACGTCATTTCATCAACAGTTCACGTGTAATAATGCATTTACTGCTTCCTGCAGGTTGTTGAGCTCTACACAGTGCTGCTGATTCACGTTGCTTCAAATTGAGATGTTTGTAAAGCTGTGAAGAAAATCTGCAGCATATGAAATCACAAGATTAAGATTTGTATCAAGATGGATGTGATTTGATGAGGTATTGAGCTGGGTTGAGAAGGAAAAGCGTGTCCCTGTTGTGAGGCCTGTCAGTGTGGTTGAGTGTGGTTTATTGAAGGATCTCTTCAGACCTCTGGCTGCATTCGTAGCGAGAGCATAAAAGACCACGCTTTCCATCAATGTCCAGCGGCAGGAAGTAAAACAGGGAACAAGAGAAGAACAGGAGGTCAGGTTGGAGGCGAGTCTTGTTAATATTGATACGTCTCTTTTCTTCAAAGGCTCAGTCTCTCCTACTCTGACAGGCGAGGCGCAAAGATATTTTTATTTGATCAAGATCTCCTCACTGCTTTTTTTTACTTTAATAAGATTTCCTTGAATATTAACAGGAAAATGAAGCGGTGTTAATAATATAAGGGAGCTTCCCTCTGCTCATATGTGGCAATAATTAAGTCCCCACAGAGTGGTGTTGGGGAAAAGTGTGTCTTTGTGTGTGTGCATACTGTCAGCACATGTTTAATGAGGTAATGTCAGTTAACTATTTTTAATGAGTTTTGCACAGAGCTCTTCATCTTCTCAAAATCACAATTCAGCCTTCGCCGTCTGTTACAGGGAGAGTCATTTCCTGATGACGACAGTGTGCATGCTCGGTTGCAGCAGCACCTGCAAATAATGGTAATCGATGAGACTGCAATGGGAGGAAAGTTTCAATTGAATTGCTGTCTTACTAACAGAAAGTTTCCACTGGTCTAAATGGAGAATATGAACCCTGATATGCAGACTGCACGAGCAACGCCAGCTCCAGTGGCAAAAGCAAGTACAGGTACATGTCAGATTTAAGCTCAAATGAACCGTGAGCTGCTTATGGATATGGGCCCCACTTCCAGAATTAGGATGAAACTGGCCATGCACAGGTAATCCTGCCTTAATTGGGGTTTGGCAGGAATGTAACATGGCACACGTGGTAATGATCCGGGGCTTGATTGTGCAGACAGGGTCACTCACGCAGTGAACAGGGTTCTTCTAACAATGGGCCTTTGTGATGTGAAACACCGATTGTTATGGATGCCATAAGCTGTGAATTTGGCCAAAATAGAGTCAATGTCATTATTTTGGATACTTCCCAGTAGAGTCCTTGAATTTAAAATATCCTAACTGTCATAATAAATGTAAAGTTGATTTTAGGGCAGGGTCATTGAATTAATTTAATTCTAAAATATCGTCGTTCACATTTACATTCTGATTGATCTCTCTCTACAGTAGCTCTCACTGTTGGTGGCGGAGTCCGCCATCCCCATGCTGGTTTGAATTGAGAGATGTCTCTCTGGTTTGGAGCGGGCATAAAAGATAATGTGTCCACATTTAATAACTGTATTTTGTGTCTGTATGTGTCACTTGCACTTGCAGTATGGTTTTCCTATTAGATACTGGTCTGCAGTACTCACAGTATTGGATATTTTCTGTTACAAATACTGCTATAATACAAGTACCAATCCCCAAAAGAACAGTGCATATTACAGTCAAATACTGTAAATCAAAACAGGCTGAATCTGGACGCCAAGTGTGACTGGAATGACTTGCAGCCTTTTTGAATGTGGCTCGACTCAGTGCATGAAGTTTTGCTTTGCAACACACTGAGATCATAAGTGGAACCAAGGTGAGGCGCTAAATGTAGAAAATGAGAATACTGCCGGCCAGTAAGACATCCAGCAGTGTCCGAAACTTCAACTCGCATTTCTACAAGTTTGAACACATTTAGCTGGTTTGTGAAAACGTGAAATAGTTGTTTGTGTTTAAAGTGGACATTTCCTCATATTCAGGTTAATACTCTTAGTTTGGGTTCCACTACAACATATTTTCATGCCTTAATGTGAAACATATTTTCTCATGCTGTCTGTCTGAATATACCTGTTAACCCTTGATCCGCCCGTCTTTTTAAGCTTTACCTGCTCTGATTGGCTTGTTGGATCATATATCTGCAGATCAGCTGACAGGAATCCACTGGGTTGTTTTCATGATGTCACATGTTGTATTTTTAGAAGATTAGATTTCCTGCCATTATATACTGAGCTTGGATACCGATTTGTAATGTACATGTTTAGTACTAACACTTGCATGCGTGATTAACTGTGTTTAGTCCCTCAAAGCTTACAGCTCTTTCTTTTCTCTGAGTCTTGTTATCCCAGAGGGAGAGAGGCTGTTTAATGCTAAGTGCCAATTACTAGCACTCCAAGGTTAGCAGGCCAAGCTACCCCACACTCCGTCTGTACCTTCTGTTCAGCAGGCCACAGCCCTCTGACCAGGCACACTCTCCCTGGCTGTCACTCTGTCTCCTCGTCTCACGTCCCGTCATTCTGCCTCTAGCTCGCTCACATGATCGGCTTTTATCATGCTTTCATCCGGGAGCTATCATACTGGATCTTTCTCTTTCCCTTCTGGTTGATCCCTCTCTCTTCCTCTGCCTAAAAGACGAGGATGGAGAGTGTTCATGTAAACGCACTGGAGCATTGCTGTAATAGATTAGATGCAGCAACTGAGCCGAGTTCCTCCACATGTGTCTCTGTGTCTGTCTGGGTCTTTGTTGGTCTTCATGCATGCTGCCGCTGTGGTGTGTGTGCATTCAAGAGGATCTGACATGTTGCAGGAATAGCAACTTCCTCCTCCCTCTGTGTGTGTGTGATACGTGTTACAGGTCGTATGCTTCCCCTCAGCAAACAAATCAAATAGTCCCTCATCTCCCAGTGAAGCTCATGCAAACACGACAGCGGTGACTGACGGGTGCCGTGGGCGCTGCATGCACACACAGACGCACAAAACCATCGGATTTATCTGTCACAGCGAGACAAAACAGCATGGCTGTGAGTTAGATCTCGACTCGGCTTGCATTATGCATCCAAGCATGTGTGCACTCGAGCGCTAAAGAGAGGAAGGGGACCAGCTCTAGTTAGAAGGCGTGACATCCGTGATTTGCAGCAGTGGGATCCAGGTCTCCTCCCGACCAGCGTGGCCTTTGTTTCCTGTTTCTCGCAAGACAGGATATGACCTTGTTCAGGGGACATTAGGCGCGTTGCCCTCCTGGTAATAAAATAATATTGTCACGATGTAGGTGAATACACACAGGCACGCACACATCTACACACTCTTACCAGAAAAAAAGACAACTGTGCCAGTGTGAAAGTGTGTGGGTGTGAAGTGAGACGGAGATTGATAAACGCTCCGTGCTCTGCTGCAAGAGAGAAGCATCAGCGTGTGCGTTGGAGGGTGGAGGTCTTTCCACTTCAACAGTGGACATTGAAAACAACTTAATTCACCAAGACACATGATGTGTTCTTGTGTGTGCCACATGTAAACACGCGAGAAAGGAGGGTGAGGAAGCAGGGATTGTTGGAAAATAAACGGATCTTGGGTAATTCAAAAATGTGATTTAGGTTTAATAACTTAAACCTGCAAATACTGATTATTTTTGTCCACTTACGGGCAGCAGCCTTTGTCTTATCCAGAGACAGTCTAATGCACATTACATTGGGCAGCTAGATTATTTCTTGAAATATTATCATCTGACTGTGCTCTCATCATAAATTGTGACAAAAAAATGTAACATGAAAAGAACTCTGAAACACATCTATTAAGTCCAGAGCTTTATGAATAAAGAAAATCAATTAATGTGCTCTTATTGACATAAATCTGTCCCACATGCACATTTGAAGACGTTACCCAAACAAAGGACACGAGTGAGAACGGAAGAGTAAATCATGCCCACATGTGTTTCATCAGCAACATTCAATGAGAAAAGTTGGTCGACTGCAAAAGAATTACTTGAAAGCAACACAGAATGCCTGCGATCCATAATCTATATCTTTAGAACTGTCACCTGCTGCCGGAATTCTGTGTATGAAGATGATAAAATCAGTAAGTCTTTGACTGGGAAGTGAAATGGGATCTTTTCTGTGAGCCCTGTTCTTGGAACAGAAAATTCAGGATTTTCCTGTATTTTGGTTCAATCTTCTGTTTAACTCACGAATCCTTCTTTCTGGAGTGTCACTCCAACCTAAATCTGCTGCTTTGCCTCACAACTGGAGGTTGAGAGAGAAAGAACAAATCTGTGTGTGTGTGTGTGTGTGTGTGTGTGTGTGTGTGTGTGTGTGTGTGTGTGTGTGTGTGTGTGTGTGTGTGTGTGTGTGTGTGTGTGTGTGTGTGTGTGTGTGTGTGTGTGTGAAAAGGTAGAAAGAGAGGCTGAAGAAGGTAATTCTCTAGGAACAGAGAAAAGGAAATATAAGAAAGACAGGAATAGACAGAGGCTGAATAAACAGACGACAGACAAGTGAGGAAGGAGAAGAGGAGCCCGGTCTAAACATGATGCACCCATGCAACAAACAGCATTGTAAATGATGTTTGTAGTGAAACAAGTTAGCTCCCCACTTACGTTTGCTTTTCACAGACACGCTTGTAATCAGCCCGTAGGGAGGAGGTCACACGCAGGAAGTCCACTGTTTGTGTCTCGTGTTATTAAACCAAAAGTCCGATTTCTTTCATTTACATCTGTAACTTGAATAGCACAGCTAACACACATACTTACTTTCAGCCAAACCACAGTGTTTTACTAAACATGATGGCTACTAAACAAACAGTGGACAAACAGGAACAAGTCATTTTCTTGCATTTTTGTTCAACCTGCTGCCACATTCAATACGTTTACCTCCAAAGACTGAGTGAGTCTCTGCAGCTGGTCCAGAGGCAGACAGGCTCAGTGGAAGGATCAGGAGGCAGAACCTCAAAACGGATTCGCTCAACTGCAAACTTAACTGCACCCAGAAAGTCCTTTCTCACTGCCAAGGGGGGCGGGGGGGGGGGGGCGGGGGGGTTGCTCTGCAGAGAGGTAAACAAGGAAAACCTTCTATTCAGAATTGCCACCCTGCTCGGAGCCATCTGTATTCTCCAGCAGAGTGTGAAAGGAAAGGTCTGGGACAGGTGCAGAGCGGCCAGGTGAGGCCTTAGTATTCTACAAACAGCAGCAGCGTCTCAACCCTTCTCTGCTGCTGGACTCAGGAGAACTGTCTCCGGCATTCATTGTGTCTTTCTGAAAAGAAGAAGTGACAATCGTGCAGACTGTGGAGCGCGCACAGACTGAAGGAGCACGGCTGTTCCACACAACATGACAAAGTTCTGGATTCAACGAATGTTCAGTGGTGGAAACCGCCTTGTTTAGACATGTAGAGGAAACTTTGTGCAAGTTAGAAATATCAGGGGAATCAGGCTCCTCTAATCCCCGACAGAGAAGGTTTCTCATTTACATGAAATGTGATAAATCAGCTGACCGTCGCCTGTAACCTGGTTCAGGGCACGTAAACACAATGATGGACAAGCAGAAAGTGGCCAGGTGTGCGGAGGAGGGAGAGTCAGCAGGGTTTGAACTTCTCTCTCAAGTTCTGTTTTCATATTCCACAAAATGTTATCATTGTTTGTTTGTAGTACGAAGTCAAATACTGTTAAAAAAAGATTTCAACTCATTTTGAGATGAGGCTTTTGCCATGTGCACGTCTCTGTGTGCTGTGAAGACTCTTGAAAGACACAGAATGCCTATCGAAGGTTAGAAATGCATTTTTTATTCTCGTGTGCTCAGCTCATTTTCTATTCAAGGAGATTCCAAGATAAATGGTTGTTAAAGACATTCGGCTTGTGTAAGCCTAAATCTCAATGTTGTGTTTCCACTGACTAAGTTATGAGCTGCTCTACCAGATGCAACACTGGAAGAAAGTGACAGACTTCTGAAGTTCATCTGCTCACAAGAAAATTCATGTTTTGCAAAGGTTAAAAAACACAAATATAGCTGCATGAATTGAAAATAGTTGTTCCTCCCCCAGATCCTCCTCGATCACCTCATGAACCCCCAAGGCAACCTGAGATGCTGCTCTGCGATAGTAAGTAAAGCCTTTCTTCACCACTGAATAATCTACAGAGGCAGAGAGGCCACACATGACAGACCTTGACTTCCCCTTTACTGGATCATTGTGCGAGTATGACAGAGCAAAGGAAATACACAGAGAAGCATCTGAATAACGGGTGAGTGGGAGAAGGGGCGGCGGCAGACAGAGAGAGTCATGCAGGGCAAGCGGAGGGAAGCAGAGGCCTCCCCTGTCACCATCTGTAGTCGAGTGGAGAGCATAAATCCTGCTATCTGTGTCATGCATACTGTACCGCTGCTGCCACTGCATGAGAGATCATCAGCCGACATTCACACACATAGACGCTCTCGCACAGACGGACACGACACCCTTAATGTCTTCCACCCCTCTTAGCCCCATCTGTCTACGTCTGTTCCACTGCTCTTCTCTTTCATGCGCACATAAGCACTGTTGTCACTGTGACAGACACAAACAAACACGGAAATACAGCCACCGAGCATATCGATGCACACACACACACACACACACACACACACACACACTCGTTCACACACAGCCTTCATGGCATTCAGGCAGAATGTCTTTTTCATTTTTGTGTCCAATTTTCAGTTTTCCTTTTTCCAAGCCTTGCTTTCTCTCTCATTCCTCTCATCCGTCGTTTGATCAGTCAGCTGATCGTCAGCTCGTAATCTGCACTTTCAAGTATTTTGATCATCCACGTTCGCTCCATCTCGTTTCACCCGTTTGGTAATCCTCCCTCGGTGTCCATCATTCTGCCACATTCAACTAATATTCACTTTGCTCAATGACCACAGGGTGAACTTGTATCCTGTTGAACCTGCCTTTGGCTTATTGAAGTGGAAAGCACGGTGTAATCCCTCTCTTTTTCACTTTTCTCTCTCAGCTGTATTCTGATTTATCGCTCTTTCCATTCAGATCTGGTCTTATCTCTGAAATGTATTTTCATTCCTGCATTCATTTTATGCATTTCCTCCTTAACTTGCCTTGTATTGTAATCACCCTTTTATTTTCCCATCCATTTTCTCTCTCTTTCTTCGTGTCTCCCACTTCCATCATGTTTTTCCTTTATCTTCACCATAAACGTCTCTCTCTCCTAAATTGCCCGGCGCCCTCTTCCTTCCTGAACCATCTTTAAATCCAACTCTCCTTTTTTCTTTTCCTCTCTGCCTTTTCCTCGTGTCAACATTCGCTCAGTCCCATCCATTCTCACCTCTTTTTTCCCTTTGCAACAGCAGATCAGGGAGATTTACATTCAGCACCACGGTCAGCTCCTCGCACAGCGCAAACAAGGAGTTGCAGTGCCACCTGTTGGCTGGCTTTAGCACTGCATGTACATGCCGGTAGTGGAGGGAAGTGATAGTTTTACTCATAACACAGGACAGATAACCTCCACGTGCCAATACATATGTGAATAAGGCTGGAGTATGAGAGTGACCTGGGCCCACAAAAGTCAAGTCAGAGTGAACAAGCTTTAACTCTGAATACTACATGGAGGAGATTCTGCTGGGAGATCTATGAGAGAGGTTAGGCTGGCAGGCCTTGGTGTAATAGCAACCATATATTACCCTGTAGTTTCATTCCATTCCATGTCGGGCTCATCGAAGCAGTGCAACTGCGAGGCGGTTGAGCCAGAATGGGGATCTCAAGTCTCATTCGGTTCAAGGCAGCCAAAGGGAGGAAACAACAGCATCTGCTCTCCTCAGAGACAAGGAATTTAATCACAAGCATAGCCAAGGTAAGATTTGAATGTAAAGTAGCAGAGTGTGTCTGTGTGTGTGTGTTAGAACGTGTCTATAAAAAGTAATAGAGATGTTTATGTTGGCATTTAAACTAACAGCAAATGTCAACAAGGGAGGTGGATGATACTTGTTGTGCGTAAGTGTGGGAGGAGTGGATGTGTTTGTGCGTGAGCGCACAGTCGTTATTGACACCAAAAGTTCAGCAAGCCTCACACAAATCAACACACACATGCACACACACACACACACACAGGGGCACTGATCCACTGTAGGGCTTACCAGTGATCCATGACTGGGCTCACACTGGGCTGTACTGGTCTGTCTCTGTCTCAGGGTCCCATCCAGCTGGGATGCCAGTGTGTGCGCACAAACAGTTTGTGCGACAGTGAAGTTGTTTGTGTTGTGTTATCTGTGGAGGTTTTGAGAGAAAGAAAACGTGGAAGAAGACCGGGGAAAGGAAAGAGGGAGAGAAAGCAGAGCGGCGGCAAAGAGGAAGCAGAGAACAACACAGACTAGAGAATGCGCTCTCTTTCTCTTTGTCTCCATCCCTACCTCGCCCGCCCACACACAGTAAGTCCAATGATCACAGAAAGGTGATCTCAGAGCTTAGCCAGTCAGCAGACAGTGAGTCGACAGAGAGCCACAAGAAAGAACACAGAGAGACAGAACGGCTTCAGGATAACCACTCTCCAGTTTGTATGTTTATAGAAATGAGCAGTTTTAATGGCAGCAAGGAAAAATGCATTTTGTTTTGCATTGTCCTCACCTCAGAGCAGCTGTGGGTTTTCTTTTTTTGGTTTTCTCAACCATTATAGAGTCTGGATGCTAAGCATATATAGTGTGTGTGTGTATATATATATATATATATATATATATATATATATACACACTATATATTTTTTTGTGGGTGTTAGTGTGTGTTAGTTATATTTATTGGTTGCTGTTATTAGGAAAAAATCGAAAATTCTCTTAAAAACGTGAGGTTAGGTTTGATGCACACTTCACAGCGCTGCACGCTGGTAGGTACAGTAACTCCATTGGTGGAGGAACCCGGCAAATCAGCAGAGAAGAAAAAGCATCTGAAAATCCATTCCGCCACCTTAAAATACGACTTCCGCACACAGCTGTGCACAGTGAGACGGACACACTCTGAGGCAGAGGAACTCTGACCACAGTGGGGCTCACGCACACTCACATCTACGTGCACCTTGACCACCCATCACTGCCCTCTGATTACCACAGCTTCCACAGCCACCTCACTCCTTCTCTCCATCCGTCCTCCACACTCCAGTGATTCTCCCTTCTTGCTCGCCCACGTTCACCCACTGCCCCCCCCCCCTGTCCTTGCCCAGCTTCCACCTTTTGTTCCCGCTCTCATTTCTTTCCACGGCACATTCTTTCCTAACTTTCCTCTCGCACACATTAACATATAAAATGCCTCAACTGCTTGCCAGGCTTAAGTGCGTAGAAAGCAGAAGTGCTCGGTGACTTAATCAGTCCGATGCAGAGTACCTGCTCGTTCACTCACTTGATTAGTCTGCTGCTCGCTCACTCACTCATTTACCTGATTACTTTCTCAGTCTCATTCATTTATTGAATCACAAACTTACTCTCTCGCTTACTCACCAGCCTGTTCCGTTTGTGTGTTGAAGGGTTGTTTGCATTGTTCTATATAGCACATTATTAACTGACGATATTAGTTTCTGGTAAAAGGCGTGTTCGTGACCAGCACATCGCTGTGTAGTGAATTCCTCAATGTGTGGCGGCTGGTCCTGTATGCTATCAGGTCGTCTGACGTAAGCAGCTCTGCCCTGCTCTCTGTTGGACTGAGGGAAGTGTGGACGATGTTACGTGAGACAGCGAACACATCAGTTAGTCCTCGTCCTGAAAGCCTCGTGAAAAGGGAAAACATTGTTTGAAAATTTAAATAAATACGTAAGCTAAACTGCCAACCAGGATTATGCTAAAACTAAATAACAGTCTGAGCCTACATGTGTTGTTATCTTACTTGCAGCGCTCGCTCTACAGCACGATGCACGATGCTGTTCATTCATTGTCATGCCTTCCATGTCTACACGGATCATCAGCTGATGAGGATTCAAACTCTGTGACGGGGACGCATAGCTTTACCGTCTGTGTTCTTAAGTCCCCCTGAAGGAAAGGGTGTCATTTTGAAAAAAAAGTTGCAATTCAGCACAACGGACAGTGCCATTCATCAACACACAGCACAGGTACTGATATTGTAGAGCCATAGATTCTAACTGGCACAAACCTCCGTCGGATAAAGGATGAGTGAGTCAGGCAGACCTGACCAACATACTCAACTGAACAACCTCTGCCCTCACTCTCTCTGCTGCTCGGGTGGGGGGGGGGATCTGCCACCATTATTATTGTTGTAGGACCGTCATGAAGGACCGTCATGGCAGCAGTATAAGGGGGGTGTGGCTGGCTTAAGCTCACTCACGTGACACACACACAGACACCTACTTCATGCAGTCACAGTCAAAGTCCTGGTTTTGTGAGTAAATGTGTATTTGTGTGTTGTCATGTGAGACGAGCAGCCCGGCGTGTGTGTGTGTGTGTGTGGCCTGGTGTGTTCATCGATACAGAGACACACACTCACACTCAGATATGAAAGGTTCCTCTTCCCTGTGTGTCGTGATTCATCTGTGTATACTGTGTGTACACAATCTTTAATTGCAGAGGAAGGGTTCCGACCTAGATTCAAATTCACTTTTCAAACAACGAATGCACTGTCACTCAGTCACTCAGTAGATGCACATGCAGATTGAATATTTAATAAGACGCAGGTACACTCACTAAAACAAAAATGACTGGAAAATATTCAAACATACACATGTCTTGACCTTCAGAGCATTTATCTTTTTCACTGTGTAATTAATCAGCCAGCGTTGATACGACCACCATCTTGTCTCTCCTGCTGCAAAGCTCTGCTTGTCAGCTCGTCCATCAGTGGAGCATAAAGAATGAAGAAGTAAGCCGACTGTATCACAGTGAACGTGGGAGAGCAGAGGCACACAATAACAATACCCACTTGTCCTGGATTGTGTGATGTGTGAGTGCATCAGAAGAAGAAATTTATTCTGGGTTGTAAAACCTGAATTCACTTTTACACATTTACAAACCGAGCGTTGCTGCTCTCCACAAGTACTGAAACACATGCTACTGTTTCTATCCGCCTCAGTGATAAAGCACTGCTCAGCAATATCTATTGAGGATGCAGCAGAATAAAGCAGGTCTGTCTACAATGACCTTCATTCATTTTAGCTGGAGCTTAAATACTGAGAAGAAGGGGCCTTGGTGTTGTAACTTGCCTGATCTCAGTTCAGGGATCATCAGTTCTGCGTATCATCTATTGAGCAGTCAACTTTTACTCGTGTGCAGTTGATGGAAATGTTCACTGGATCTAACTGTTGACTCCTCAACAGACGATTCCACCTCGTTGCTTGTGTGCAGTGAAGCAGTGGATGGATGACACGTGTCTGCTGGTGCGAGTTTAACTGCTGAACAGGTCGAAGGACTTGTTCTTCTTCTGTTGTCTTATAGTTCATTGTTTGTATATGTTCTTTATATTCATCGTGCTTTAAACGTTAAGAGTTCAGCATCGGTGGGTGAATACCTACAATACAACACAATGGGCTTCATCTTGGGTCTTACTGCGACAGAAATGATTTAAATGTTTTTTTAACAATACTACAGTGAGTTCTCTGAGTTTAATGGATCCTCGGTTGCAGCTGTGGCAGTTTAAAGTCAGTGTATAGAAACCTTCCAGCAGACAGGGCAGACCTTGCTGGTAGAGCTGTGTGGGTGTGACATTTACACAACTTGGATGTTGGCGACGTCAACAAACAACATACTCAGAGAATGTTGGATCCTGCCTCACGCTCCGAGAGGTGAGAGGAAGCGGCAGACACAAGGACTATGGGAGGAGGTGTGTGAAAGGAATACAAAGAGTGGCAGGCTGTGTAAAAGAGACTGGGACAGCCATGACAGCTGGTATGTCAAAGCTGACAGGCTCCAGACGGTGAACGTCCGTGTCTGTGTGTGTGTGTGTGTGTACGTGACCGAGCTTACATGCATGTCGGGAGTGGACACAATATCAGAAACATTTGTAGTTTATCAAAAAATGATGGCCGCTGAAGCTCATAAAGTGCCATTGAGTAGAGTTTCCAGCCTTTCACTCCAGCTAAAGAGTGGAATGTGCTGGCAGCTTAATGAGGTCACTGAGCTTAACAGGTACAACTGCTGCACTGAAGATAGAGGCAGGGACACTGAACACGGACCAACAGAACAGAACCTGCTCCGGAACTAAACCGTGGGACACACATGGCTGTGATAAAGCGTCATAACCTGAAGTATTATGTGGTCCAACAAATAACTCCACTAATTAATACCAAGCTACTTTTATTGAAAAATAAAATGTTCAAATGCTTTATTTCTCATCATCCTTGAAGCTCACTTACATTTATTCAAACTGACAGAGGTCCTCTGTGTCGGCTGACTGAGCTTTTTTGTAATCTTCCTGATTAGTTTGAGGTGAAGCGAGTGTTGAGGTGTGTGTGCTGCTGCCTCTGTAACATCCACTACCGACAGTGAAGTGGTGCACCACCTAGACAAGAGAAGGAAGCCTGCAACATTGCTGATACACTAAAATATAGTTTTAAAAGAAGGGATGAATATCAAACAGGTAATTGAGGTAAGAAGAAGTCAAGGCAACAATGTCAGAATGGAACCACTTGCAAAATGTCGAGTGTTTTGACTTCTCACTTATCATCCTTGTAGCTCGATCATTGACACATGTTGTGGCTTTTTCTGCCTTTTTCTAACAGCATTTAGTTTGATTCAAGTCCCAGGCTCATTATTTTAGGTTTGCCGCTGGTAGCCTTGGTCATTTCTTTCTATCTATACTATATATACAGTGCAACAGTACCTGAAAGCAAGTCAACGTTTGGTTTAAATGATAAAGTAGGGGACTATCAAATATTGACATGACCAGAAATGTACAAGCTAGACGAGAGCAACATTGCTGTCCAAGCAGAGATATGCTGCTGTTTGGGTGAACAAGAGGAGAGCAGCAGAGAGCTGTTTCAAAAGTGAACTACATAAATGTGAAGTGAGAACAAGAACTGAAAGTAAAGTGAAGCTCAAAGAAAACTAGATGAGAAATAGATGAGAAAAAGCTCAAAAGGTACTGTAGTTGACTCAAAGACTGGTCGTAATACGGAATGAGACTCTAAGAAAGCGAAGCTATTCCACGAGCTACTTCGTGCTGACAGACACAAGATGCAAGAGGAGCAACGAGTCCAAATGTCAGGTTTGGCAAGAACGTGCTGATTGAGATTCACTCAGTCACACGGAGTTGTGTACGTACCAGTGCCAGTGTGTACTCTTGTGTATATCATGAACAGCGAGCGGTACCTTTAATGGAACCCCACATCCATCTTATCGCCGCTCAAAATTTAAATGAGACATTTTCCCTTCTTGCCTTTTAGCGATGAGGCATATTAATAAGCTGAGAAATGATGCTGAAAGGTTACACGACTTATTTCATACCGGGGGAGACGTTGCATGTGAGTTATTTGAAGCGCTGGAAGGCTTGAGGAGTAGTGTGTGTGTGAGGTGAAGCGGGAGGGCATCGGAGATTATACCAAGTTGTGTGGATGAAGTAAGAAAGGTTAATCAAACACTAGTTAGAAGTCCGTTCCACTGGTGACCGTTTCAGCAGACGGCTTCTCTACCAAGTATTTCTATGAGCTTGAAAACAGCTTGTCGTCCAATCCAGTCCCTTGCTCCCTCCCTCCCTCTCCTCGGTCTTTCTCACATCTACCTTCTCTCTTTTCATGACACTCCTTGTCTTCCTTGCCTTCTCTTTGTCTCTGTCCCTCCGCTTCTCTCCGTCCTTATCAGAAGGAGACAGAATGGTTTGGCTGCACAGCTCAGAATTACTCCGTAAAGGCCGTGAGCGACTCGGACAGCGCTTCATCTCTTTAATTCTCATATTCCCTCATTTGCAGGTGGAGGCGGTGAGCTTTGAAGGCAGCATTATTCTCTGATCTTGTTGTCACGTTTACAGCAGATCTCATCCCCACCTCGGCTCAGTGTAATGACGCCTTACTTGGCAACTTCTCACACACACGATTGAAGCTCCTGTGTGAAGCGTGAAGCTCTTTGGTGAGTTTTACAGTGATGATGAGATGCACTCATACCTGTGTGCAGGTGTATGTGTGGCCATAATGAGTCACCTATCATGTGTGTATTTGTGTGCCTGATCATTTAAATCCATCCAAGCCTAAATCAGGTGGGCATCATGCCAAGCTGCTCTGCTTCAATCAGGCTGTTCAGCACCAAAGCCCATCATTTCCCTTGTGTCTAAATGTTAACTGTGATTTTCAAAGTGTGAATACTGCTAGATATATCTTCCACTATACAGCTACTTTAATTTGATCTTCTTCCATTGCATTCATCAGCTTTCATCAACGCCACAGTGTTCTTCACAGTGTGGCTGTTGGTGTGTGCGGTCCTGGAGACGCCTACTGCAGCAGGAACAACCCCAGAAGCTGTTCTCAGTATGTAGGGCCGACTATGCTAGCGTCTGTCTGTCTGCTACAACCGTGCAACATGCAGTCACAAAACTGCACAGGTGTGTCTTTCACATCAGAATAAAGGCTGAGTTTGAATCTGGGTTTGGTGTGAGCAAGGGTGGCAGAAGTAGAGCAGTATGAGTGGGGACGGGGCCATTGGCCCCCGACTTTATGCCCCGATAGCTGATTTGGCATTGCAGCTGGTGTGATCCAATAGCAAGACTGTCTCTAGTTATGTTTGCATTTTACTTTGTTGTTTGTTTGAAGCTGTTTTTGTTCTGATTTTATCACGATATCTCATGCTTATCTTACCAGCTGCGACAGCAAAGCTGTTAATTATCTTCCCCTGTTCTCCTGATGAAACCTGGGAACTACCACGGGAGCACTTTTCATTACTTTGCTCCGTGTTTAGATGTATTTGGACAGATTTTGCAACCGCATAGCCTCACAACCGTGCAAGATGCAGTCACAAAACTTTATAGGCGTTTAGTTGAGATCAAAATCAAGGTTGAGTTCAAAGGTGGGATCTGATCGAGGGTGCGGGATGGGGAATGGTGCCCTGGCACGATTCGGCTGGTGTGATCCCATTTTCAAGATTGTCTCTGTGTTCATGTCTGTATTTTTTGTTGGTCAGTGTTTTTATTAAATGTCTATGAAAGCACTTTGGTCAGCAATTGTTGTAATTAAATGTGCTAAAAAAGAACACTGAAATATCTTCAATTTACAAAATCATCATGTGTTTTCCTCTTCTTCCACTTTTCAACCAGTAATGTAAAACATAGTTAGTCCTCATGCTGAGCGAATTGATGTTACCATAGCTCACACAAACAAACATTCCTCCAACTAGCGTCACATTTTTAGCCATTACTGAGCTGGTGGGGAGCAAACTCTCAACATATCCGCACATTGCCAAGCAACGATGGCGTGTGCTTGCACACGACTAACATACACACGTGTGTATCTTACACATGCATATATTTCTGTCCAGTTCATAATGCTGGAGAGGATTTATCTGTGCAAGCTGAAAGGGTGTGAAAGCAAAAGCTATAGAAAGATAATTATGCAGCTTCCACTTGGAGAGTGAGGTGGTATTAGGGAACAAATGACAAGCTGTGAAGAAATTGGGAAGCAGCGGAGAAAAGCAACAGAGAGAGAGAAGAAGAAGTCAGCAGACAGAAGTGAGACTCCATGCAAGAGACTCTGTGAAGTCTGTGAAGGATGCGCCTCCGCTTCCTCGCTTCTTCATTTATTTAAAAAACTGACACATTTGAGAGAGATCATTTATTCCACATGACATCATGAATAATTTTCTCTTTCTACACAATTTGACAGAATATTGAATCTGCACAGCTCTGTGCCTGCTGGTGAAGACACTCTAACGATAATCATCACTAATATTGATTTCTCAGCTTGAGAAGTCTTTTTGAAAATCAGACGATCTTTATATCCCATCCTTTTTATTCAGCAAAGACATAACTGTCTAATCTGTGCTCTGGGATTTGGATCTATTTTTTTTACATGTACACACACACACACACACACACACACACGTGCACGCAGCGTAGTTGACAGAGTTAGCAGTGGCATGGGATTTGGGTCGAATGTGGCGGGGCTCTGCGAGAAAGCTTCAATGTGATTCTCATGTGACTGAGATGCAGAGCCGATGAAAACAAAGACAGAGAGAGAAGAAGCGACGGCAGAGAAAGAGGTGATCACCGGCATTAGCGAACAAACTACAGAAGACCCCGAAAAATCAATCAAAGAATTCATGTCCAAACAACTCAAACTACCCGCAGAGACCGTCAACATCACATTCCACCGCGTACCCGTCTGGGACCGAGGAACAACAATAAGCGACCACGGCCGATCATCGCTAAGTTTGAACACTACAAACAAAAAGATGAGGTCAGGCAACAAGGCAGGCAGCTCAAAGGAACGGACCACGGACTCAACGATCAATATCCAAAAGAAATCATGCATTGTCCATAATTCCACCATCACCGATTCTGAAGGCCATTTTATCATTATAAACATATCCATCAACAATAGTCCAGTCACAATCGGTCATGCTTATGGCCCAAACACTGATGACCCATCCTTTTGTCGTAACTTTTTTTTATCCTTCTCAAACATCTGTAACTGCCCAGTCATAACAGGAGGTGATTTCAACACAGTTATCGACCCATCAGTGGACAGATCTAAAAATCCAAACAATAAGCGTACCTGGCAATCCACAGACATGATAAAACAGTTCATGAGTGATTTTGGTCTTGGCGATATTTGGCGATTACAGCACCAAACTCAAGAGAATACTCATTCTTCTCACCAGTTCACCACTCACTCACACATTGACTTCTTCCTCAACAGCAATTCAATCACATCTAATATTTCAGACTCGAAGATCCATCCTATCATTGTTGTTGTTCCAAACCCTCCACTATGAGGCACAGAGCACTTTATGTTTTTGTCTAGTGGGAGCTGTGTACTAACAGAGTTTAATATCTTTTTTTTTCGAACAGTTGAGATTAAGACAGAAATTTTGAGTTTGTTGTGAAATGAAAACAAAGAGTTGATGAACTGACGAGTTTTTAGAGGAATGATCATCTCATTCTCTGTTTGCAAAAAAGAAAGAAAAACAACAAGAAGCTGAACTGGAACAACAAATCAACCGACTCGAAACCATTAATGCAACAACCCAACAACGGAAACCCAGAACGAATTAAGAAAGTACAAATTCCAAATAAATGAAATTATAAATAATAAAACTCAATTCCTCATACACAGACTTGGACAAGAACATTTTCACCAAAGCAATAAATCCGGTAAATATCTGGCAAATCAAATTAAACGAAATAAAGAAAAAACAACAATCTCAATCATCAAGGACTCTGCAGGGAAGCCCACAAATTCACCGATGAAATAAATAAAATCTTCAGAAGTGTTTATGCCAATCTATATTCATCTAAAAATAACCCAAATCAAGAAGACATCAATTCATTTCTCAACAGCATTGATGTACCACAGCTTAACAAAGAACAAATCAACAGACTTGACTCACCATGAACACAGGACGAACGTTTTACTGCCCTCAATCTGATGCCCAATAGCAAAGCACCAGGTCCCGATGGCTTCCCAGCTGAGTTCTATCAACACTTCTGCTTCATTCTAGCTCCACTCTTTCACAAAATGATAACTGAAATAAAACAAAATTTGCAATTTCCAGCCAACATGAACACAGCCAGTATATCACTCCTCCTCAAACCAAACAAAGATCCAACTCTTCCTTCTCGTTACCGTCCCATTTCTCTTCTCAATGTAGATATTAAAATCATCACTGAGGCATGAACTCACAGATTAGACAAAGTCACTCCATCCATAATTGATCCAGATCAAACCGGCTTTATCAAAGGCAGACATTCATCCACTAACACACGCAGACTGTTTCATTGAATCAATGACTCATCATTACAACACACTGGGACCATCATAGCCTCCGTGGATGCAGGAAAAGCCTTCGACAGAGTGAACTGGACATTTCTCACAAGCACATTACAAAGATTTGGCTTTGGGGAATCATTTATTAACTGGGTTAAAATTCTACATACTTCACCGTCAGCCACTGTCATCACTAATGGACAAAGCTCACAAAGCTTCACACTGCACAGGGGACGAGGCAAGGATGCCACTCTCTCCCTCACTTTTCACCATTTTCATTGAACCGTTAGCTGCAGCCATTCGTCAGAACATCTACATGAAAGGAATTCAAACACTCAACACCCATCACAAGATCAGTCTCTATGCAGATGATCTATTGCTCTTCCTACAAAACCCCTACTCATCACTACAGGAAACTATTAAAGTCATGGAAGCATTCTCTAATATCTCCGACTACTCCATGAACTGGAGTAAATCATCCATCCTTCCATTAGATAGTAACAGTTGGGATGGGGCAGCCCATACACCACCGTTCCCTTTCTGCACAGGTGCCATCACGTATTTGGGAATCCATATTTCCCGCAGGCTGTCAGAGCTGTTCACACTCAACTTCACTCCATTACTCAAAACAATAAATGACGACCTCCTCCGCTGGATGAAGCTACCACTATCACTCATGGGCAGAATAGCTACAGTTAAAATGACAATACTTCCTAAAATAAATGACCTATTCACAATGATACCATCTCAACCCACCCACTCCTGCTTCAAGTCGCTGGACTCAATCGTTACTCAATTCTACTGGAAAAATAAAACACCAAGAATTAAACTGGCCACTCTACAAAAACCAAAAACACAAGGACGACTTGAAGCTCCACATTTTTTTCACTACTCTAGCAAATAAACTTCAGTACATTCTTAAATGGATCCACCCAGCCAATCAGACAACACATGGTTAGATATAGAACAGACAGTTTGTCAGGACATTCAGATTTCTGACTTACCATTTTTAAGCCAATCTCTGCAACTCAAATCCAAACTTAACATTAAGGCCACTAACCTAGAATTACCCCCTCAACCTCAGAATTAATCAATATCCCCTCTTCAAAAACGTTCATCTCAAAAATATGTAGAGTAATATCACAGTCTGACAAAACATCATCCATACCATCAAGAAGATGGGAATCAGACCTGTCCATCACTCCTGATGCTGATTTCTGGAACCAAATCTGCAATAACTTCCAGTTCATGACTAAAAATGCCAATTTACAACTAATACAGTATAAAATACTTCACAGAATTCATTACACCGGGCAACACATGTTTCAAACGGGATTCACGTCAGATATCTGTCCACATTGCACTCAGAACAGCCGGATAGCTTTGTTCACGCCACCTGGCACTGCACACCAGTTCATCACTTTTGGGAAGAAATAAGTGAGTCACTGTCTGTCTTCCTGCTGCCTCGTCCCTTTGTCCCCTTCACTGTGCTGACTAGGAGACATCTCAACAATACATCTGAGGAAAACAAACCGCAAATTACTCCTCGTGGCCCGAACTATCGGCAAGAAAACGATCCTCATGAACTGGAAATCAAGGAACAACACACACATCGCACACTGGAGAAACTCAATGACAGAATATATTTCAATGGAAAATCTAACCTCATCCATCATATACAATACAACAGAACACCATTCCACCTGCTCATCCCTCACCATGTTTCTGCAAACGTGACACCACCCATTCTATTAATGTTGAAATATGTATAGTATATATACCGGTATATATATATATGTTTTCTTTGTGTATTTCTTTCACTATTGTTGATTTCTGTTTTGTTTTTCTTGCCGGACAACCAATTGAAACCCACGTACATGCACACATGAACATCCATATGCACACATACTTACCTGTTTTTCTTTTTTTTTTTTTGGTTTGGTTTTTTTAATTATTATTATATATATATATATATATATATATATTTATTTTTTTTCCTCCATCTCAAAAGGCTCAAGGACATTCTCACACACATACACACACACACACACACATACACACACACACACACACACACTGACTGTGATATTTGCTGGCTTTTATCCCACTGTTCTTGTCATCCTCTTGTTGTTATGTCTATGTATTGTCTTAAAAATAAATAAAAATAAAAAAGAGAGAGAGGTGAAATGTTTGTTGAGACAGATGATGTGAACTTGTGCGTCTTGAGATATATAGACAGAGAAAGAGACGTGCAGAGACTGACCCAACAGTCAGAGAGGATGTGTTGAGAATGAAAAGGAAGCTGGCAGAGAGAGCTATCTCAGCGAGGAGGATTTAATCACAGTCCCAGCAGTTACCCAATAACACCATCATCCTTTTTCTCACCCTGTGTCTCGTTTTCTCCATCCAGCTCTGCGGGTTTCCCCCTGACACAGACTGTTGATTCCAGCTTCCTCCTTAATGGAAAACTAAAGGTGCTCTGGCTCACTCCGCATTTGTCCAATGCAATGACGCTCCAAAGAGAGCTTGTTATTCCATTATCACCGGTGTGTCTCTGTATCCCACCGAAGGTTCTTTTCTAACCATCAGAGTCACAGAGGATGAGTCAGTCATGGTACCAGAGCTAAGACACGTGTCAGACATCAACTCTCCTGACCCATCCAGCCTCTCATACACAGGCCCGGAAGCAAGGCCCTCAAATAAACGAGAAATATTCCCATCAGAGGGTTTATCATTCCTGCAGAGGAAGTCGTGCAGGAATGTCTCTTTAGAAATATGTGTCAGAATCAGGCGTCTGTATCAAGAACATAACGTGTGATTCTTCTTCATTTGTGTTTTAAAACATTGTGAATGATCATTGTCAGATGAATTGTTTTTATTTGTGAACATTTTAAGGGTGAGTAATTATGGGCTACAGCGACATACTAAAGGGAGCTGCGCATATATGACACAGCAAAAAGAGTTTAATGAGCCAATATCATACATTTCATACATACCATTTACGTAAAAAGTTGGCTCCCATTACACATGATGTGCTTTGAATTGGTGACAGTTTAGTTCAGTTAGAGTCCATAACCCCACATGCGTATTGCTTTTATACGAACATTAAATAATACTCCTGGAAAAACACACCAGCCACACAGCTGGAAACTGTCTTGTCAGCATCTCCTGGAGTTAGTTATTGATAAGCGACACGCTTTAGGGTGTCAGTTTGGGGTATCGGGGTTTGAATGCAGCTGGGCTTCAGCACTCTGCCATTGCACGTGTGCTGGTCTGGGCCTGTCCGTTTACCAGCTTCTCTCTGATGTAATGATGCTGGAAACAAAGAGTCCATCAATAATGAATATGCTGGGCCCCTTGGGGGGCCCACAGACTCCTGACGCTCTTCCACTAACCAATATGACGCCTCAACATTCTGAGAGGAGCGAAAGGAAGCCATCATCAGCCGAACTCCACTGCGACTGACGTCTCATGCCAGCTTATGCCAGCCTTCACGTATATGTTGGCTTGGTGCTGTACTACTCTTTTAAGTAACATGCACAATCTCTACTTACTGCTGAAGCTATCGCGCAGAACAAACATCGAGAACCATGAACTTGAAACAACCGTAATAACCAGTACTTTCCGAACAACATATTCCCTTTTTTGTTTCTTTGTCTTTTAGGTGAATTAAGAGCCAAATCACGAGCCTGAGGTGAATGTGATGCTGTAAAAGGTTTATCTCTGTTCAAAAGTCCATTGTGTAAATGCTGGAAGAAAGTCTTGATTTCTCCAATCCAGGATTAATATTCGTTTGTGGTGTTTGAGGCAAAAGAATCCCTTTACCAGCGAGCCAAAACACATTGAATTATTTCCTCTTACAAGGGAGAGTTTATGTAACGTCCCCACTGCTCGGTACAGTTGAATTCATGCACTGAGAGAAGCTGCGTTCCTCTCCTCTCTTCTTCTATCCTCTTCTAAAGGCAGAGTCTGTTCATCTGGAGGAAGATAAAAGGATGACATTTGCTCATTGATATAAATAAATGGAGAGAGAGAGGAATGAGGCGAGGCCGTGTAGGAGGGAAGATATCCTTGGGGCAAAAGAAGGAGGAGGAGAGAGGGATGAGCCGACCACAGGGAGGAGAGGAGGTGGAGGGTGAGGGTGAGATAGGAGCTTGAGAATGAAGGGTGGATATGCAGAGAGAGAGGAGAGAAGAAAGAAAGGGAACGAGGAGCAGAGGGAGACAAGAGACGGCATGAAAAAGGGAAAACAGCCAGCGAGTAGATAAAGAAGCTCGAGCAGAAGAGAGTGATGGCGAGATGCACAATGCGGAAAAACAACCTCATTTTGTGAAAATTAGATTTTCCACCACATGATTACAAATATCATCAAAGGGTTCATGTAACTGCATGCTGCTGCTGCCGACGCGCCTGCATTACATTTGCATCCGTGTCTTTGATTGCTTGAACTGTCCGTTAGTGTTTCTTGGTTCTCATGAGCTCATCTGTCATCTTTACCTACACGCCTACACGCCTGCATGTTGTGTGTGTATTATAGTGTGTACTCCTCCACCTGTGCTTCTTGAAGTACATTTATATGAAGTACCAGTTAACCTTGATTTCCTGTCCAAAGCATGGCATCTTGACATGTTATTACTGTGGCAGGTGATATATTACTCTGTTTACTCCTCTTATTCCTCTTTCCCACCACGCATCCTCATTCTCCTCTGTTCTACCTATTCTCTTCTTCACCTGCCTCCTTTTTCCCTCCTCCTCCTTCCTCTTCAATGTATTTCCCTCCTCTATCCTCCATAACTGTATCCACCACAGCAATTACACATCAGGATGGGGGACAGCCAGGAGGAAAAGGATGCAACAGAAGATCTCATTGTAAGTCACTGTTTGAGAGACACAAGGAGAAAGAGGAGAGCCGGGGTGTGGTGGGGTAAGGGGGGATGTGAATGCTCTTTAGTTGCCATGGAGCTTCCCTCGCCAGGTAATCCCGTCTGGCTGCCAGTGATGGCTGTCAACATGGTCTGCAAGACACATTGTGGACTTTAATGACAGCAGAAGGACAAGAACAGAGCGATGCACTTACTGTTGCTGTCATGCGGATGAGACATGGTGCTCAATGTTCAGCACGTTATTTCCTCTCCAGCGTGAGCGATGAAGGTGAGATGAAGGTGGAGGCGATGCCGTCTTGAGGGACGGATGACGGCTTCGTGGCAAAGATGGACGGATGAAGTGGAAAAACAGACTTGAAGAAAGTATTTTCTGGCGTAAGTCACTTTCTGGTGTAGCTTCTAAGCCAGAAGTGTGTTCTCTACCAACATCAGATAAACACTATGGTGTGTATGAAACATGTTGCATGACTGATCTGCTAACTGGCTCATGGACCTCAGGGCATGTCTCTGGGGGCGGTCATGGCTCCCACTCAAATCACAAAGCTGCCTGCAGCCCAAAAACATGGCCAAGAGAACGCACCACCTCTCTCAAGGACAGGAATGGAATATTTACTCAAAAGACAAAAGCATGAATCACTTCTGTCGTCAGGTAAATGATGAAGGTTGCGGGATCGAGCGTCGTGCCGTAGTATCTTGAATTCATTTGAATGGCCTTGAGAAAGTGTTTTAAAAGTTTCTTTTATCGCACTCAAGAAACAATATGTCGTGTGGCTGCATTGCATTATAGACTTTTGGTGTCTTCTCCATAACTTCTAGATTCAACTTTTTTTATTAAAGCTACTGCCAACCAATGTGTATATACAGTACATATATATGTGTGTATATATACACACATATATATGTATAGGTCATAGATATCTTCTAATTCATCACATCAGACATTGTGCTTGCTCGGAGCATGAACAGTTTTTCACTGTGTGAAAACAACAGATTTTAGAATTGGTACTTTCTTGGTAAGGAAACATAGCACAGGCTTTTCTTGTTTTACTTTTCTGACGCAAATAGAGAGGAGTCAAACTGACCCGTGAGTTTCAGTGACACACCTAAAGCTTGACACCATCTTACGTTAGACACCATGAGGTATTTTATTTATTGTACTATATTGATCCCGGAAGGGGAAATGTGTCTCTGCATTCGACCCATCCCTGTATATAGGCATTCAGCGTTCAGTGTCTTGCTCAGGGACACTTCGACACGTGACAGGTTCCAGTAACCTGCGGTTACCAGACAACCCTCTTAACCCAGTGAGCCACAGTCGCCCCGTGTCGGTCATACCGGATCAGTCTCAGCAACATCCCTGGTGCAGTGCACTGAGCGAGGATGCGTTTTCCTGCTCATGACGTCAAGTTCTCGAAGAGGAGGATTTTGTTATTTGTTATTTCAAAAGTTGCATCGGGAAGATAAAAGGGAACATATTATCACTTTGCATGTAATGTGCACAAACATCTGGGTATCTGCAGCGCCCACCAACCCAGCCTGCCTGGATCAGCAAATATATGATTGAACAGCCCGTTCAGGCGTGGCTCCCCTTGCTGCGTCACATGCAGGCTCATTCCAATATGCCGCCTCTGTAGACCTACATGTGTGTTAACCTGAAGATGAGCATGATATGTACCCTTTAAAACTGGCTGATCTTTGAGTGGATTTTAACTTTCAGGACGAATGGAAGTCATGTAGATGAACACATGACTTTGTTCTTGGGCGGGTTTTGGTCCACTGAGAGTCGGCCGCTCACTGGTCCAGTCCGTCACCTTCATAGAGTCTGACACCGGACTGCTTTCTGCTCATTCGATCTTCACATCCAATCACTTTTCATCTTCTCATGAATCCCGTTCGATCCGCCTCTCTCCCTGTTCTCCTCTTAGTTGAGCAGTGACCCACGTGCGTGCACAATTGCTAACCAAATGAAATGCATTTCCGTTTTGAAATGTGATCAGCCGTGCTGCCCGAGTCTGACGCGCCGAGAGACAACACAGAGCAGAGGAGTGAAGCCATCTTCTGCTGCTTCTGCGATGGTGGGTTCAACAGTGTTCCACCACTCTGATCAGATATTCAGAAGGTGGCTCAGAGGGAGAAGAAGAGGACAGGAGGCAAAATGCAGACAAACTGCTTTTTGTTGTCCGAGCTTCAGTTAATTGCTGCTGGATGTCAGAACATTATCAGTGTCTGCTCGGCAGCTGGAGAGAAACCGTATCAGCGTGATAAGAAGAGAGAAGAGGATGCAGAAACGGGAAGAAGAGAGAGAGGGATGCAAGAGAAGAAACAGGGGGAAGGAAAGAGTGAGAGGACATGGGGAAGGAAAGTTGGAGAAGGAGATAAGTCACAATAAAAGATATTCTCCACTGAGCTGCTTCTGGTCAGCAGTCTGACTGGCTGCCAGCCGGCAAACCTCAGCAGTGATGAAAAATAATCTTAGAATGAAATAAAAGATATAAAACATCTCCGTCGGCCTGCTTGAGTTCCTTCTGTAGATCCCGTCTTTGGCAGAGTCCCAGTAGAATCCTGGATTTGACTTTTAGCATTTACATTCTCCATCTTCTGCTCTCTCTCTTTAAGCCCGCCCTCTTTCTCTCTCCCTCAAAGTCACTTTGTTTCCTATTGTTTCCCTTTTTGTGCTGTTGGTGTCGTTTGATTTGCTTTCCCTCGTTCCCATCTCAACTCTCTACTTTATATTATATATTCTCGACCACCTCTTTGTATATCCTCTCATGCTTTGCTGCACTTTGCTTGTACTTCTCCAATCAGATTCTGATCACATCTTCATATCAAAGATGTGGAGGCACGACTTTCATGTGATGAAACTTGCTTGTAATCCTTTCAAAGCTGTAAATCCAAGGCTGAATTATGACCTTCTACTTACACAACACTTCTTTGTCACCTTTCTGACTCGGTAAGTTCTCACTGTTCTTGGTTTACCAACGACAAGCTGCAGAGCAAACACCATGAGAATGAGGTCGTCAGTGGAAGTGAAGAGGACACAATGTCAGTATGCTGTATGTTCAGTGACACAGTTTAAACTCATGACTTAAGTCGAGCTTATTTCTTACCAACTGAGCAGGTTATCTACAGGTGAGCAAGCCTTTGATTCTCCACGTAGACTTGGTGATGGTGCATTTAACAGCTGTTGCAGTCCCGCGTTGTCCAAGGTGTCATTTACAGTGACTCCACTTCCTATGATGCTGGAGAGCCTCCATCGTAAGGACGTCTTCTTCTACAACTCTCTGTCACTTTATTCTTGTTTTTTCGAGAATAGCCTTTTTCTCTTTTTTTCTGAAACCATTCAATTATTTACCAAGAGGTCCAGAGGACCCGTGACTCGTCTATAAACCAATCAAATGCAGGTCAAGGGAAACGCAGCTCACGTCGATGACGACGACAGGATGTAAGTACAGTTCTTTCGTGTGCTCACATTGCAACCTTAAACTAAAGCTAACCGGATCAAATGTAAGGAAAGAGCGAACCTCGGTGTGGTCCCTTGTCTCGGGTATCAGCTGTCTGCCCTGATGCATCCCTGCACTACTGTACGTCACGATGCTGCGGAGGACACAACAGAGCTGTTTCTATTCACAGCTGCTGCACATTGAAGAGCATCCCAGTAACACATGCTCATTCTTAAA
>NC_136644.1:966906-1003654 GCF_949748355.1 Melanostigma gelatinosum
CACGTGAACACTGATCAAAGTTTGCCTGTTTGTGCGATGTGGTATGTTGGAAGGCAGCCATATTAGGATTGTGTACTGCACAGTGTTGATAAGTTCCATCTCTCTGTGCAATCTGATACCGTTGTTTGGCCTGCAAAGGCGTCGCATTGTCCCAGTATCTTACAGCTTCAGTATGAATCCTTCATGTGCGTCTCTATCCCAGAATCCTTAAGATAAAGTCATTACCGTTTCCGCTTTTTCAATCTCTCCCTCTTTGCATGTTCCGAGATCACTCCTTTATCCCTCCCGTTCTATTTTTCATCACAATTTCATTCTCATTTCATATCCTCAAACACTCTTTAAACTTGGAAGAAATGAGACCAACGTCTCTTGGAGAGAAAAAAGAAACTCGGTCTGGGGTGATCTCCAGAAAGTTTGTGGCGCGGGATCACCCTTAAGCTGGTGCTGAATGTTTCAGAGCAGGCTGTTCTCTCTCTGAGGGGGAGAAGACGGCTCTTGTGTCTGCTTGTCTGCCGGGGCTTTGGCGGTAGCGGAGAGGCAGCTACCTGTTCTGCTCTCCCCTCTCATCTTTTCACACTCATTAGAGGGAGCTGGATTTAAACCTTCGTGGGGACACACATCCTCTGACTGCACACAGGTGGGTGGGTACAGTCATGTATATTCATCAAAGTGTTTCATGAAGATCCTGTTTTACTCTTCATGTGTCCAGAAACATGCTTTTAGGTCAACATTGTATTCATAGGAGACTGGTGAAATACAATGTGCCAACTCCATGAGCGTGTGTGTGCATGTGAAGCGTGTGTGTGCATGTGAAGCGTGTGTGTGCATGTGAAGCGCGTGTGTGCATGTGAAGCGCGTGTGTGCATGTGAAGCACGTGTGTGCATGTGAAGCACGTGTGTGCATGTGAAGCACGTGTGTGCATGTGAAGCACGTGTGTGCACGTGAAGCGTGTGTGTGCATGTGAAGCGCGTGTGTGCATGTGAAGCGCGTGTGTGCATGTGAAGCGCGTGTGTGCATGTGAAGCACGTGTGTGCATGTGAAGCGTGTGTGTGCATGTGAAGCGCGTGTGTGCATGTGAAGCGCGTGTGTGCATGTGAAGCACGTGTGTGCATGTGAAGCGTGTGTGTGCATGTGAAGCGTGTGTGTGCATGTGAAGCGTGTGTGTGCATGTGAAGCGTGTGTGTGCATGTGAAGCGTGTGTGTGCATGTGAAGCGCGTGTGTGCATGTGAAGCGTGTGCAGTGTGGTGGCAAGGCACCGCAGGCGATCATACGGAGGGGGCTTAGGCAGCGGGCTCTCTCGGCCGAATCACGCACGCATTTCAAAGGCGAGAATGGCAATTAAAAGTGAGAGGGCTTACTGTGGGCTTTAGGGCTGCCACTGCGAGCAGCAACACGTCAAAGATGAAAATCGATCAGTTGCCCGGCTCCTGGTCCGGGGAAGCGGTTTGCCAGCCAGCGATCCAAGAGGAGCGTCTGATAAATACACAGGCTCGACCGGGCGGTTCAGCAGGGGCAAGACTGGCCGGGTCATGGAGAGAAGACAGAGATGTGTGTGTGTTGAGGATCAGAGGCCTGTGATCTCAACTTCACTCTAAAAGTAGGTGGAAAAGTAAGTGAGAGGGACTTTGATATTTGATATATGAGGGGGAGGAACTGCAGAGTGTCGGGATGACTCACGTTAATATTCTATGCAGCTTACTGCTGATTTAATTAGATTTGTCATTAAGAGTCCCAATCATACATGATTTGATACAATGAGAGGACGTATATATTCCACAGTGGTCAAGTTAAAGGAACAGTTTGATGTTCTGGGGAATATTCCTCTTCGCTGTCTTGCAGAGAGTTCGATGACGGGATAGAAAGACTCTCATGACTAACTGGAGCGACAGGAACTTCACATTGTTACACATCGATGCATCAGTACGAACCAGCGAATAACAACAATAATGTGACATTTCTCTGCAGAAAGAAAGTTCCCTTTGATACTTCAAATATATTCAGGCACCACTTGTATAATGCTTCTTAATTAGGAGTTTGAATGAAGGACTTTTACAAGTTATTTATTTGAAGGTTCTTTTACTTCAGTAACCTCCTCCAACTAACTTTCAGCAAGAAAGCAACAAATCACATTTTTAAAGTGAAGGTGCATTCATTTAATGGAGACATGAAACATAATCAACAGTTACAGAGGTTACATTTCATATATAATGACTATAATAATTAAGTTTTTCTTTAATCCTCTATCAGAAAAACAATTACATGACAGTCATTGAGCAGACGCTTTCATCCAAAGCGACTTACAATTCAGATTCTATCACATTCATGCACCGTAGGCACAGGAAGGGAGACATTTGGGGTGAAGTGTTTTGCTCAAGGGCACATCGACAACGCGACTAGCGGAGCCGGGGATTGAACCTCAGATCCTCTGATTGAAGGACTCTGCTCTCCACTTGGACACCGCCGCCAATTAAAATGACATTGAGTCACAAACAATTGCAGAGAAAAAAACAATATACTTCATCACTGATATGTAAACATATTTAATTGTAAAGGGCATTCAATTAAGACAGTGAAATGGTTGCAAAAGGATCTATACACAGTCCAGCACTAATTGAAAAGCTTCAGAACGTATCTCAGAAGAACAGATGTTTCATTTCAATGATGTGGGTGTTGTTGGTGGCGTGTGTCTCTTCACAGACAAGGCAAAGAACCACAGTGCTGTGGTCTACATACCTCACTGCAGTGACTCACAGCGCTGTGGTCTACATACCTCACTGCAGTGACTCACAGTGCTGTGGTCTACATACCTCACTGCAGTGACTCACAGCGCTGTGAGTCACTGCAGTGAGCCCACAGTGACCACACAGGCTACACAGGAGCACAATGTCAAAGCCAGCATTTCTTGCCACCATCCACAGTAGAACTGCTGTAGGTCACACTCTGCCGAGGCACATTGAGTTGACGTCCAATACCTTGTGATGTGTGTGTGAAACCGTGTGGATGGAGATGTGTGTGTGAAGGCTGATATGCTCCGACAAGCTGAGGAGATATTTCTTGTCATATCGTTTGGCATCATTAACTAATAAAGATTGATTGATTTGTTTCCCGTTAATGAATCTTTGTACTATTGCCCGGCCACTGTGTGTGTGTGTGTGTGTGTGTGTGTGTGTGTGTGTGTGTGTGTGTGTGTGTGTGCAAAAGAAAGACAGAAGGAGAGAGACAAGGGAGTGTTTTTGAAAAGCTCACGGCTTTCCTATCCACAGATCAGACTCTGGCTGCATCCAACCTTCTCCCATGATGCTTTGCAGGCGGAAATCTTGGAAATACTCCAGGCGGTGGCTAAGAGATAGAGGGAGAATTTAATATAGGACGCGCAAAACTCTCACATACACACTTGCAGATTGATAGACACATATCTAATTGTGAGTGTAATTACAAAGCCAGTGGTTTGAACATAGTTGACTCATCTAAAAAGTGAAAGTTGGCCTGTAAATACTTCGGCATCCAAACTCATTTTGGTCCGGCTGCAAAATATTAAAAAGAATCAAAAGGGGCAGTCCAACGGTTTCCCTCATGAAGATCAGTTTACTCATCGTGAGAATGTAGTCTGTGGAAAGCTGCTGTACATGTCTGGCTCTATTCTCTGCTCGAACATGGTTGAAAGATGTGAACATTTACCAACAAGGGGAAGTCTAACCAAAGAGACCGCAGAGTTGCATTCTGGGAAATGTAGGATCCAGTGTTTCTGGAGCACGAGCCACACGAGGGACAGAAAGATGTGATATCTCCTCTGCTGCTTTGCTTTTGACCACTCTCTTATACATTTGTCTTTCACAATCTTCCCAACTTAAAAGAAAAGTGCAATACCTGGACTACGCCTTCACAACAAAACACTACAACTATAAATCCTGTCTGTGTACATGACCTCAAACAACTGAACTCATAGGAATCAGCACACTCACAAGTTGGGTTTCTGGCCTGCCACTGTCTCCTCCTTGGGGATGGGGTACAGGGCCTCGTAGCTACGCTGCTCTCCTGAGCCATGAATAGCGTAGGAGTTCATCTTGTTGATGTTGGGAGGTAAGTACGACCAGGGGAGCAGAGCCTCACCCATCCACCGGTCCCCTGTAATCGTGGCGTTAAACACCATGGGCAGTTGTTGCTGGAGAAAGAAGGCAACAAGACACCAATAAGAACTCCTCAAAAACCCAACTCAGAGGAACGCTGGCCCGCTCAATAAGTGCCTCAACGTCTGCTTACCTGGAAGGCTTGGCCAACTCCCGACAGCAATAATATCAGGTGCTGTCCATGTCTAAGACGAAAGCACAGTTTATATGTTTGTTTGATTGAACAAACTTATGGTCACATGGATGTTACAACACTTCAGCTCGGTACTTACGGACAAAACTCCACTTCCAGGTAGTTTTCTGTGGTACTGTCGAGGAAGAAGGACTCCACAACTGAAGAAGATAGACCATTGAGTTATAACTCAACAATACTATGTAAAAGAATAACAGATACATATACTATATCAAGTAAGATATGAAGACAAGCCCACCGGCTAACAACATGCTCATTATCTCCCTAGACTAGAATGGGGTAATAAGTAACATTAATGAGGTGAAATATGTGGGGCTCATTGAGCGGAAATCGAACTTACTTCAGGTCAATTAGATAGGATTGTTATGACTCAACCTCGTTACAGGGTTTAATTGCTGTGTCACCATGATAATGATAATACAATCACGAGTATGGCCTCATAAAGAGAGGTAGTCCGTCGCCTCATTGGACTATAATCTTAATTGTATAACACCTTTGAGACTTGTCGAACATTGCATCATACTGATTAAATCCCCAAGTCATGACAGCAGTAACAACGTTATTGGGGGCTGGGAAGCATAACAGCAACACCTGTACAATATAATCCAACCTATTACAACAGGCCATACATGCAACCGTTGCAACATTTTGTGAAATATGCTGACTTGCTTCCTTGCTGAGACCGGTTAGAGTTCGACGATGATAACGGAGACGGAGCTAAGAGATGGTTCACTTAACAACCGCAACTACATCTCAATCTTGACAAGAAAGCGAATAAACAGTTAAAAGATGTTGAACTATCTCATCGCGAAGCAATGCACTCAAAGAACTTGTTTACAATAAAGGTATACTGTTAAAAAACCTTTTATGTTATCAAATTCACTTTATATGTACCAATTTATCTTCAAATATTAATACTTTCTAAAAGAATACTTTTTAAAGATGAATCTTTTTTGCAATCACTTCATTGATGGCCATTCATTATGGATTTTCCCGTAAATCCTTCAAAGCTCTTGTTGCACGTCTAGGACGCGGTGTAGTGCACCACACACACACACACACACACACACACACACACACACACACACACACACACACACACACACACACACACACACACACACACACACACACACA
Source organism: Melanostigma gelatinosum (assembly GCF_949748355.1). Classification (NCBI taxonomy): domain Eukaryota; kingdom Metazoa; phylum Chordata; class Actinopteri; order Perciformes; family Zoarcidae; genus Melanostigma; species Melanostigma gelatinosum. The sequence continues at coordinate 972,366 of NC_136644.1, forward strand.
CACACACACACACAGCATCACCAGGCTCCCACCTTCATAATCCCAGAGTCCTGGAAAGGGCTGGCTGGGGGGAGCTGCAGGGGCTGCTGGGTCATTGAAGAAGGGACCAAACATCTCTATCTTCAGCCCTCCTTGCCCAGGAGAGAAATGCACCCTGATGGGGTCATGATTCACAGGATCGCTGTCCCAAGTGTGCAGGATGGAAAACTGCATTTCCTTAAAAGGACTGAAAGGAACAAACGAATCAAGAGTCAGAATCTGCTGTGCAGCATGATCACACGGTGCAGAAACACAAACTTACAGAGATTCACAGCAGAGCAGAATGAGGATCAGTGTCAGACACTGGAGAGCACCAACGACCCCCATGCTGTCACAACTCCAGTCGGGTCAATTGTGCTCCAGCTGGGCTCTTTGTGTCTTGATATACACCCAGCTCGGCTCCTTATGCAGTTTATTGTCACATTAGGTTATTGAGAAATGCAGTTCTGTTACTCAATAACTTGTCAAGATTGTAAGGTTCACTTCCTGATATGGAAAACAAACTTACATGGTGTCCTTGTAGTTTCAGATTAGACCTTTCAATTCTTAACAAATCAAAGCATCGAGAGGACGTTTACCATCAGAGATTCAGTAATCATGTGACCAGATGGCCGAGATTTGACGATATCGAGCACATCTTACGTTATATTAATGTTACCAGCAGAGCTCGAATGAAAACAATATCTATTTCCACTTGGTGGAAAAGTCCAACAAATACTCAAACTGAAAATAAAAGATCGTTTTCTTGAGTTGACTCAAACATATATCCAACTGAAGCGTCCTGACACAGCGTGGAACTGTTTCACCTTCCGGTCGTACACACGGAACTATTTCTGCGGTGCACATCTCCATTGCCATTGGCTGTTGTTTGTTTGCTTCAAACCGGACGGCGCAACCGAATAATAACGTAAACAATTGTGGTTTTGCGGAGTTTGTTCTGTAACCGGCAAGTGACAACTTTCTTTGCTGTGGTTTTGTTTTTAAGTTATGCATTTGTTCAACAGACCAGACTGTTCAGTTAGCGAGTTGTTTTTGTTTTAAGCTTAGCGTTAGCTGAGATTGATTAGCTCAGCTAATGCTAGCTCCGCAAGGTAACGTTAACGTGAATGCAAGCTACCTTATATTTACCAGCTTTGTGAATTCGTTAGCGGAGTGCATGCGTTTTGAGACACAGAACTTTTTCCTTGGAAACAGCAGTAGCATAACTCGTGCATCTGATTCTAAAATGACGTTAATCGTAAGTTTACATGATGACGTTAAGGGTACACACACACATCGTTTCTAACTTGCCGATGCAAACTGTTGTGATTGCATCTAGACGGCGCCTTCACCATGGAAGCAGAAGTTGAGTTTTTACGTGATCAAGGTAAGGACACATCAGGGAGGTTTTCAAGATAGCCCAGTTCTGTGGAGAAACTTCAGCTCCGAATAGTGTGTGTGTGTGCGCGCATATTAAAATACATATATATGTGTGTGTGTGTGTGTGTGTGTGTGTGTGTGTGTGTGTGTGTGTGTGTGTGTGTGTGTGTGTGTGTGTGTGTGTGTTCGTTCGTTTGTTTTCAGTCCACAGACTGAATTCTGCTCTCAGCCAGTATCAGTATGGACACCGCACTCAGTCAACACCTTCTCTGGTACGAAGACGTCTGTTAATAACTCTACAAAGTGACAACGTTTTGGCTCATTATTTGGTGTCTTCAGTGAACAACTTGTATTCAAATGACTTTTACTTTGTAGGGAAATTATTTGAAAAGATATAGCATGTGTGTGCTGTCCTCACTAAAAGTTGTTTTAGTAAAACGTATTTGCAAGGTTTAATGGTGGAAAATATGTAATATATTTGTAAAACTAAAAAAGAGCACAAACAATACAAAACGTAAGTACTTAATAATAGCTAGTACATCAGTATAAATGCTACTAACACAAACCAAAGAAATATGAATATAAACATGTTACTATAACTGTAAATGGAAACACTTACGGATGAAGCTGATTTTGTGGACTTCTAGGCACAGATTATCTGGAATGAACACAGAGATAATGAGTCCATGGGCACACGGCACTTCTTAAACATCACTTCCTGACTAGTTACATATAAATACTCTGACTGTTTACACTTCGCTCACTTCCTGTTCAGTGCAGCTATTCACAATCGCCACTAGGTGTTGCCATATAAAATAACCAATACATTGAATACAATCCAATGTTATGGGAATGTTGATGAAGGGAATGTTGATGACAGGATTATTTAGAAGTAGAACTGAACCCTCCATGATGCTAACTCTCAACGCCGGCGTCTCTGCTCATCAGGCTGAGGAGGCGAGACGGGCAGACTCTCCTTCACCCTGGATCTCTGATAGAAGGTCCGGTGCAAAAATTAAAAGTCTTTCTTGTACGATAGTCAAAATATTCTTGTTCCAAATCAGAGTTATGAGGACAACAACCGTCTCTGGATATGTGCGCACTGGATAGCGAGTACGTTTTCTTACACAAGTGGCATGATTATCCATCTGTGTTACAGTATAATGGCTCCTCTGATAGTGGAGTATGATCGGCACATGGATGAAATGACTGAGCAGCTGCAGAAATACCAGGTGACACAACACGTAAACAGTGACACTAATTCAGTTCGTACAGTGAAATTAAATATTGTACGAACGTATTGAATATTGGTGCTTCATCTGTGGGAATACATACTGTTGATATATACTACGGTAATGGATGAATTAGTATCTCTCTTGAAATGTGCTTAATTGAATAGTAGATCGCTCGGTGATCTCTTGACCTGACCGTACATCCTAGATATGAGTTTACTTTAATGAGTCATATATTTAGGGAAGCACCCTGATTATGAACACAAAATTCAGGAAAGCACAAATACGGAGACAAACAGCGCCTTCCTCTTCCCAGAGTCGGCCCTTATTGACACAGCTGTGCATCAGCTATTTGTCTTCAAAACCATTCATATCATCGTGGCCACAAGATACAAACGGACTATTAAGGTGGTAAGTATTTTGACGAATGAAGTAAATTCTGTAGTTTCAAATATTCTTTTAACCATTTTAATTTGAAGGTATAATTCAGTATCGCCACCTTCACCCCTCTAACCTGCTACCATCTCCTTTTTAAATGATGCTGTTGTTTCTCCAAAGTGAAATGAATAAAGGCTTATTCATAAATAAAGGCTTATTCATTCCACTACAGATAAAGAGAGAGCGGGTAGGATCAACAAACTAGAGACACCACCTGTTCTGCTCTGCCTAACAAGCACGAATCCCTTTGAAGCCACACATTGAATCATATTCCTGCATTCATTAAGACTTTAAAATTATTATTTCCAAGGTATTTAATACTTTTTAAACTGGTGTATCACATCTTAAAGTCTCTGAAACAATGGCTCTTCAGCCAGATGCTCGGGAGAAGGACTCGTACCGATTGGTTGCTTGTTGTCAGCGAGCTGATTTATTCTGACCGTCCTCTCAAACATTCCTGGACCTTGAAAATGATAACAATGTAAAATATGATTTGAGAGCAATTCAACAACTAAGAACAATGAAGGGACAACTTGGCAGATTGATCTGCAAAGTGAGGATGTTTTGGTGGTATTTGGAAACAGCGTGACACAGCTCTGCCTTCTTCACAGTGTTCTGACTAGTGATGGATGTCTTACCAAAGCCAGGAGTTTGACTTTAATATGAACTGATGCTCCACTTTGTGGAATGCCCCATCCATCCATCCATCCATCCATCCTTCCATCCATCCATCCATCCTTCCATCCATCCATCCATCCATCCATCCATCCATCCATCCATCCTTATGAGAATCCCAAAACACAGTTTAAGCATCTGATTCTGTGTATTCAGAGTCATCTATTAGTCCCTGAATAAGCTTCATTTATGATTTCTCTTTAACCGTTTCTTAAGCATCTGGCAAAGATGAGTGAGAAACTGATTTATTCTCAGGTGTACGAGGTTGTCTTAACTGATTCCTAACACACTCTTGGTCTCCTTGTTTATGACAACAGGCGCTGATGTCGGATGTCAAAGTGAAGCTGGAGAGGGTTGTCAAGGAGAACGAAAGGTAGAAAAAGTTCCACTGGTTTTAAAGTTCAGAGAGTCGATACACAAGAGGAGATAAAACCATAAAGTAATTCATCACATCAGTCAACGTCCACCCAGCTGTCCTGTCATGGCATGTGCTCCTTAAAGAACGTAAGAGATGAACCGGCTGGCTATCTACAGTCATTATACAGCTGAGTGACTGGCTGTGTTGTTCTGTGGTGACAGTGAGATAGTCGAGTAAGAATGCTACTTCAGTTGTTACTTCTTTCTTTGTTGATAATCAAGGCATCGTGACCGTTCACGTTACAGACAAAGTGTTCTCGGCCGGCTGTAATTGAGGTTGTGGCATTATATTTGAAATGTCATTAGTTTTTAATATCAACCTCTGCCTTTGCCAGGCTCCATGCAGAGCTCAGGGAGTCTGTGGAGAAGCAGCTTCAGGCCCTGCCGGTGGCTTCAGGAGTGGAGGGCAGCGTGCTGGCGGAGGAAGCCGTCGTCAGAAACCTCCACGAACAGGTCCAGCTGTGTGAACAGGTCAGCATGTGACGAGACATATACCGTATGCAGATTAAGGTCCCACTGTCTCACTGGGAGTTAGCTGAGAAGAACAACGTGTATGTGTGTTTATCTCTGTGCAGTAAGTTGTTCCTTCAAGGTGTGTTCTAAAGGACACAATGTAACTGCTGTCAGGCGTTCTGCTTGAATACTAAACTAACGCTGCAGGAGCACAAGCGGAGAAGAATCAGCACGGTGACACATGTCATATGTCCGTGTTGTTTCTTGGGTGTTTTCAATGTGTAGCAATAAAAAACAAGACATCGTGTTCATTGAGTAGTTGACTCGTGCATTGGAGTTGTTAACTGCCAACAGCAACAACAGTTGGTCCCAGTGGCTCAACGCTGCACGGCCCTTTCATTTAGTGACTCGCTGACTAGATGCATAAAATAAGACTATTTTGGAGCAGTTCTCTTTTCCAGACTTCAGCTGTTGTCGGTGCTCTTAGTGTCTGTCCTCCGTGAGGTTATCGTGTCCTGGTTCAGTCCCTGAATGCACGGACGTGGATGCAACTCGTAGGAAGTGAGCAATTATTTCCTGCCACGCATCAATGCCTCCGAGCGTGTGTCGACGTGCAGGCGTATTTCTGTGTGTACTTGTTCAGGAGCGGTTGCAGGCTATGGAGCTGTGGCAGACAACAGCCCAGGAGCTGGACCTCCTCCAGCAGACCCACCAGCAGACTGTCTCTGATGCACAGATCCACCACGCGCACAGACAGCAGCTGCAGGTTCAGTAGTTCCTCATAATCATGCCACTAGATGGCCACTAGATGGAGCCATTATCATAGAAAGGAGGTTAATTGGAGCAGCTTGGCCTCAGTTAATGCTTGATATCAGCGGTAATTACAAGCAGTTAACTTTTATTGAGTGCCTCTTTTTTTCCCTGTCACAGGATCAGCTTGTTCAGTTCCAGCAGCACACACACAAACTTCAAGTGGCCAATCAGCAACTGGAATCAGTAAGTGATGGTTAATTAAGAGCTTGTTAAATGACGGCCTCCTAATTAGCCATGGGATCGAAATGCTGCACACCGCTTCGGAATTAACCCTGCTCTAATAATTCATCTTGTAACGAAGTGAATCGGTTTTCCAAATGACTGTGGTAGTTATCCAGAGCTGTCGTGTTGTAGAATGGACTGTCCGCTCGCTTGGTGATCGTCTAACTAGCACACACTGTTATGCACTAGTCTCTCTCTCACCCACAGTCGCATATAAATGCAGTCCGTCACCGCTCAGGCTCTCTTTAGACAGTTGTGCATATATTTATTGACATACATTATGAACACGCATACACATGCAAGCCGTGTGCTGACAGAGGACAGCGTGCAGTGTGTGAGGAGAGGGTAATACTATATCCCTCTGATGCATGTTTGATGAGAGGGCTCAGCCCAGGCTCCCCGTCTCTGACTCCTCACACAAGCAGCCGTCTGTACTCGCTGTATGTGAGAGCGATTGATTGGGATAGTTTGAAGAGATGTTTTTGGTGACGCTTGTTTTTCGGGCTGTGTTTGGAGTCATGCCACACAAATGGCAGTCTTGTCTCTCCTGCCACACACAGACGAACCAGCAGCTTCTGAAGACGGTGACGGAGCAGAGCACGGAGATGGAGGAGCTACACAGCCAGCTCAGGTGACTAAATACCTGTGCCGGCTGTCTTGCTCCGTGATTGTGCTCTATGAGGTCATTTTGACCAACAATCAGTTTCCCTCATCAGCTGTGGACTTTAAATACCAGCAGTGGAAATAATAACTGGGACAATGGGTACATGCAGGATGAGTCTCAGCGTTGGTTCACCCCATGCTGGGAACTACAGGTTGAACATGTTCCAAAATAGTGGAATGTGCATTTTACTGTGATTGGGAAAGGCCTTTGCTTCTAAGTCAAAGGAATAGTTTCGGAGTCTAGGAGTGTGCAGCAATAGGGGAATTAATTATTCGCTTTTTTTTGTTGAAAAGATTGATAGCCCTCTCACGTATGTACTTTAATATAAAGCTCAGCCAGCACCCACAGCTCTGTTCAAAGGTAATTAAATCCACGTGTGAACACCTCCAGTGATCACACGTTAACACGTTGCATCTCCTCGGCTTAATCCAAGGAGAAGGCGAATGCGTTTTTCCAAAAAAGACCAACATTTTTTAGTGACAACCAAATCACGTATTCTATATGTTCTGTAAATGCAAGATGTCAGTCCGGTTTCTACGTCGTTACGCACGTGGACTCTTGTTCCCTCTGTCCTCCTGGTGCAGGCGGGCCAAGGCCGAGCTGAGGACCGCCACGGCCAGAGTGGATGAGATGACCAAACTGATGCAGAATCTCCAGGAGCAGCTGCAGAGACGGGTGAGAGAAGACAACAACTGAACGTACAGAATGAAAATATTCTGCAGAAGAAAATAGTTTGTCCACCAAACGGGAAGGTTGTGAAGAAATAACACCTCGATGTTATTTCTATGGCCTGGAAAAGTTCAATCAGTACTAAGAGAGACTAATATTGAACAAAAAGAGTGTGTGTGTGTGTGTGCGTGCGTGTGTGTAGGAGGAAGATGTGTTGGAGGCTCAGGGCCGAGCGGACGCAGCAGACAGACGCCTCCAGCAGCTTCAGGCGGCCTTGAGCCAGCTGGAGGCCAGGTGAGCACACGCAACGAAAGTTACGGACGTAACTACGGTTCTATGAATCCTGGATGACCGCCAGAGGCAGTGCTTAACACTGGATGTATCCCGTCTCGCGCATGCGCAGGTCGAATATTTATATCAACAAAGTCACGTGTGACCTCGGATGACCACCGTCATCTATAAGTTCCGGTGTCATCCTGAGCTCAGTCCTATGGAATCTTCTCGCGAGTTCACGGGATTCCGAGTGACCAAGAACTCTGGCGGTCATCCAGGATTCATAGAACCGTAGTTACGTCCGTAACTTTCGTTCTATTTCATCCTTACTGACCGCCAGAGGCAGTGCTTAACACTGGATGACTTATACCAAAAGAGTCACGAGGAAGCACAGTAACTACCCCTTATAGCTCCGGCAGAGAAAATTGGCCAAGAACCCTCCCCAGTGGGTGAGGGCCGGCAACGTTAACTCTGTAGTGTTTGGTGAATGTGCTCGGCGATGCCCATGAGGCCGCCGCACATGTATCCCCCACAGGCACACCACTCAGGCTTGCCCTCGGTGTGGAGACACTCTTGGTAGTGACCCTTCACCCCGGATGGCCGAGCGCAGCCGCTCGCCTTGTATGTATCGGCAATGGCCTCCACTATCCAGTGGGACAGGTGCCGTTTTTCCTTTTTCCCTTAAAAAGGAGCACAGCCCTTCTTAGGCTCACCATAACTGACTATGCAGGCGGTGGCTGCCATATAAGCTCTGAGGGCCCACACTGGGCACAGCAGCCTTGACCTCTCCTCTCCCGATGGGGGAGGGGGGGGGTCAACTTTGCCAGCTGGATAGGCCGGTTTATATGTGAACGTATCCACCCCCTTGGGAGAAACACTGCCTTAGGCCAGAAAGTGACACCCAAGCCATCTGAGTTCCACCTCAGACATGATTCTTCCACTGATAGGGCATGCAGCTCGCCCCCACATTGAGCTGAATTGACAGCAAGGAGAAAACCGTCTTGCTGATAGCCATCTAGGCTCCGCCTGTGCCAGGGGTTCAAAAGGACAAGCATAAGCTGTCCAGTACCAAGGATAGGTCCCATGCAGGGGAGACCGGCCCTTATCCAGGAGAGACTGTAGAAACTCAGTACAGCAGGCACGGGGCGCTGTACTGGGACCTTGTTCTGAGCCGCACACTAGTCGGAGAACAGCTTCCACCTGTTTCTTGTACTGCAGGCAGGTAGACCGCGCACTGGCATTCAGAATAGTCCGTCAGACTGGTTCTATGCAGCCACTCAGCATCCGGTCGGGCCCTCCCGTGACCCCTAATTGAAGGCGGCAGGGATTGGAATGCCAAATCCGACCCTCTAGTTGCGACAGGAGATCCCTCCTGTCGGGGAAGAACTCTGACACGCTTACAGCAAAAGCAGAGGGAATGGTGGAAAGGCATAAAGAAGATCCCCTGGCCACGTGTGAGCCAGGGCATCTTGACCCAGAGGGCTGGTCCCCCCCGTCAGGGAGACCCAGTGGGGGCAGTGGGTCGACACGTCTGGATGCAGCCGCCACTCTCCCGGTGGAGGCTTGTAATGGAACAGGAAAACCACAACCTTGTACCATTCTCCTGGTGGGTACATTGCCCACAGGCTGGTCAGGCGAGGGGCCTCCCAAGTCAGAAGGCCACGGTGATCCCCGTAGCAACTTCTGCAGATCTGGTGCCCCATCGATAGTTCATGGGAAATCACAGCAGAGGTGCTGTCCACCGGACAAGCACATGCTTTCCCTTCAAACATGGAAGGAAGTGCTCGAGCGCTAGCTCTAGAACCTGGACCTGCGGTCTTTCAGCAGACAACTGCCCCCAGGCTGTCCCGTTCTGTCACCCTGCACCCGCCTTGAGAGGCAGGTAACTGTTGTGACAATCTCCTGGTGGAATGGAACCGAGCCCCTGGGGCTCGGTTCCTGGGACACTGTTCGCCAGATATGCACTCCCTCCATGGGGATAGTGAACAGATGAATAGACACTGTTTCGATAATATTATTGCCCTGTATCTGTGCCACTTGGCATCCAAGTGAAGGCTGTTCAGCCATCCGCACTGGGGCGCCTCTCCATGTTCACCTTGAGGCCCACCGGGCCACGTGAGAGAAGGCGAGCAGTGTCCTGTGGCGCCTGAAGCCGGGACGGCGCCTAGGTCAGCCAGTCTAAGTACGGCAGTATGTTCACGCCCTGCGATTGCAGGGGGAAAGGACAGCAGTAACACACTGTGGACACCCATGGGGAGATGGGAGAGTCCGAATGGAAGCACCCAGGACTGAAAGTTGTGGTGATGCACCCTGGGAACAGGCGTCGATAGACGTGCACCACTCTCCCTCGGAAATCCGCTGATGGGAGAAAGAACCCTGACAGCCGGCCTGGAGACATCTCCTGGCACCCCTGCCGGGGGGGACGGGGACGTAAGTAGGGTTGTATAGGTAGCGGTCCGGCCTCTCAGCAGGACGCCGAGGCCTGTTGCGCTACTAGGGTAAGCTGGAGGCTGAGAAACGGCCTTGTGGGCCAAAAATGGGACCCCTAGGTCTGGGGGTGCAGGCATGTCCCTGCAAAGACCAGAGAACTGCTGCCAGGTCTGGCTAGCTCTAACAGTCCGCTGAAGCGCCTGTACAGCAGCTGACTCGAACAGCTCACCAGGCTCCACTGGGACAGTATGGAGGGTCCTCCTACATGTCTCAGATAGGGGTGACTGCGCCAGCCAAACCTGGCGGCGAGTCTGAACCAGGGTGGACATCATCCATCCACGTTCCCTCGATATGAGCGCAAACGCCTGCAATGAAGCATCACTGAGCAGAAGCGTCGAAGTAGCCCGCTGCAGAGAATCTGCGAGGGAAAGCATGAGGTGGGAGAGGGAGTTGTCGATACGGTGCACAGCGCTGCTGTGTCCTAAGCCCTGGATAGCAGGTCATCTTTGACCCGACATTGGGTCGAGGGCACCTGGCATCGGCCTCAGAGTCTCCTCAGGGGAAACTGATGGACGCCATAGTCGTCGAACTGGCTGGCATACGTGCAAGGCCAGATTTGCCACCTCCTGCATGGTCTGATGTAAGGCGGGAGAGAGCCCTGGTGTCTCCACCATGCACGCAACTCCCTCAGATATTCCTCGGAGGGAGGAACAGAAAAGGTGGTGAGGGCGGGAAGGTGCCTGAAGAAGGCACTCACAGGTGGATGCTCCAGCTGCTGTGTATGCCCGGCGTGCAAGCGCCATACCAATGACCAGGGTAGGTTGGTCTGGATTCAGCTGCCCTGACAGGGGGAGGTAGACCTCCCGCATCAGGTGTTCCACTTCGGCCAGCCTAGCAGACCTTACTGCTCAAGGCGTGATGCCGCAGGTCCTGCCTGGGTTCTCCCTGCTAGGGCAAGAGGTCAGGGCCGTCCTCCGGCTGAAGAGGAGCTATACAGGTCCTACAGCCGGGAGAGTTGAACATGGCCGCGATTCTGGTGGAACCCTTGTCCCACTAGTTTATGCGGAATTCCCAATCAGTCCGAGCGAGAGCGCTCTGCTGAAGGTTGAGAGAACAGGCAGGGGGCAGTCAGTGGCGAGTGATCCTTCGGACACTCTTCCCTTAGCCAGCCGCTGCGGATATTGGTGACCCACCAGTTAGCCTGAGCGAGAGCACTCTGCAACTGCGGAAACAGGTCAGGCAAAGTCCTTATAGTGAGAGGGGCGAGGACACTCTCTAAGCCCACTCTCTTCACTAAGATAGTTGCTGCAGATATTAGTGTCCCCCCAGTTAGCTTGAGCGAGAGCACTCTGTTACCGTAAAAACGGACAAAACAGACCACAGTCCGTACAGTGAGAGGGGAGCGAGGACACTCTTCACTAAGATAGTTGCTGCCGATATTGGTGTCCCACCAGTTAGCTTGAGCGAGAGCACTCTGCCACTGTGGAAACAGGTCAGGCAAAGTCCTTATAGTGAGAGGGGCGAGGACACTCTTCACTAAACTAGTTGCTGCCGATATTGGTGTCCCACCAGTTAGCTTGAGCGAGAGCACTCTGCTACTGTGAAAAACGGACAAAAAGAACACAGTCCTTACAGTGAGAGGGGAGCGAGGACACTCTTCACTAAGACAGCTGCTGCAGATATGGGTGTCCCACCAGTTAGCTTGAGCGAGAGCACTCTGCCACTGTGAAAACGGACAAAAAAACCCACAGTCCTTACAGTGCGAGGACACTCTCCACTTGGACAGGCGCTGTAACTCTTGGTGTGCTACCAGTTAGCCTGAGCGAGGGCACTCTGCTAACTGATATCCGCTACCGATATGTCCATAATGTTTACAACAATCAATGGACACACCGAGTATTAGCTTCTAGTTAGCCGGAGCGAACTCGACAGCCGTAATGCGTCAAAACCCTCCATGGGCACAACCTCAATGCTGATTTAGTACAACTAGCATTCACCGAGTTAGCCTGAGCGAGCACATTCCGCTAACTGTGATCGTTGTAATGCTACAAAGTTGATGGCCACAGCCCCAGTACCAGCTTTGTTTATCTAGTTTCCCACTGAGTTAACCTGAGCGAGGACGCTCTGTTAACTGTGACAGCCGTAAGGATACAAAGTTGCTGGACGCAGTCCCAGTCTCAGCTTTTGTTTAGCTAGTTTCCCACTGAGTTAACCTGAGCGAGGACGCTCTGTTAACTGTGACAGCTGTAAGGATACAAAGTTGATGGCTACAGCCCCAGTATCAGCTTTGTTTAGCTAGTTTTCCACTGAGTTAACCTGAGCGAGGACGCTCTGTTAACTGTGACAGCCGTAAGGATACAAAGTTGATGGACGCAGTCCCAGTATCAGCTCTGTTTAGCTAGTTTCCCACTGAGTTAACCTGAGCGAGGACGCTCTGTTAACTGTGACAGCTCTGTTAACTGTGACAGCCGTAAGGATACAAAGTTGCTGGACGCAGTCCCAGTATCAGCTTTTGTTTTAGCTAGTTTCCCACTGAGTTAACCTGAGCGAGGACGCTCTGTTAACTGTGACAGCTGTAAGGATACAAAGTTGATGGCTACAGCCCCAGTATCAGCTTTGTTTAGCTAGCCAGCTAGCATCCAAGTTAGCCTGAGTGAAGACACTGCTAACTGCGAATTACGTCAGATGTAAAGATTAAATCTCCATGTACACAACGCCAATGCGGACTAGTGTCTCACAAAGTTTGCCTGAGCAGGAACACTCTGCTAACTGTGATAGCCGTAACACTGTGAAGGGCGGGCCGACAGCGTAATTCTACGCTCTTGTTAGCGCGCCACTCGATTACTAGAGCGGAAGCGCTCTGCCAACCGTGGAACAAACAACTGTTATAGAAAACAATGTTAATCGATCTTACCGATTGCTGTCATCACGACTTAGCTGACCCTTATCAGACTGGTGACGACCGATGATAGGGGCGTCCACCAGTCCGGGGCTCGATGTCCGAACGGCGAACACACCGTTCCCTCCGAAGAGGGACAGCTCGTCGCAGCCTTTGGAGGGCGAGAGAACCGCAACTCCGACCGGTAGTCACAAGGCTACAGCGACGAGCTCTAATATGTCTTGATCGTAGACACATCCTTGTTTAAGCTACCATGGTAGCTAACCTGCGACGCGAGAAGAAAAAAAGGACTGAGCTCAGGATGACACCGGAACTTATAGATGACGGTGGTCATCCGAGGTCACACGTGACTTTGTTGATATAAATATTCGACCTGCGCATGCGCGAGACGGGATACATCCAGTGTTAAGCACTGCCTCTGGCGGTCAGTAAGGATGAAATAGAACACCTTCCTTTGTCTGCAGAAGAGTTTCAATCATTCATGAAATGTAAATTCCGATGGGGTGAGGAAATTGTATAAAATCTCACTAACGTGTTGAGAATTTCAGCATATTTTACACATGGCTCACTCGACACGATCACACCACCGTCTGTGAAACTGTTGCTGAGCTTCTGGAAGCAGTGAGATGTCAGAATATTGGGCAGTCATGGAGTTTTACATCAAGATGACAGTTCCCTGTCTTTTCCCCTGCTGCTGCTGCTCACTGGTTTCTCTCCTCTGCCAGACTGAAAGCTGCATCTCACGAGGCAGAGGCAGTTCGCAGAGATCGGACTGTGTGGGAGAGGAAGGTGGGGGAACTCCAGGCACATTGTACCACCCTAGAAGAGGAGAAATACGAGGCCCTGGCCAAAGTCCGAGAGAGAGTTCAGGTGGCTGAGGAGGCTGCGTTGCAGAAGGACCAGGTGACCGCAGTCATTGTCTATCGCCTTCCAGTCTCTATCCCGTCCCCGCTTTTTGAACATCCTTTTCAGCACTTCTGACACGTGCAGCGGTGTCTCTGTGTGCTCGTCCTTCAGGCCCTGTTAAGAGAGAAGCAGAAGACAGAGGAGCTTCAGAAAACAAAGGAGGCCATCAAACGGTTCATCCAGGATGCTGCAGTCCGCACCAGGAAGGAGGTGCGGAGTTACCGGCTGTCTGTAGACGTTGGAATCCTAGTGAAACATGACATAATGTCAGCTGTGCGGATCAGGCTTATTTTACTCAACGCTCGTGATTTCATTTTCTCTTCGTACTAAAGTCTGCTGTTCACATACCACATGTATTGCATCATCATTAAAAGCACCGGATGGTGTCAAGATATTTGGTGCCAACTCTATACTTAAATGATCAAAGAAATGAATATCTGTAAAAACTACAGCGACCCCAGACTTTCTGATTCATAATTAGCCTAACGCGCAGGCACAGCCTCTAACTGCACTGATGTACGAAGCCAAAAGCAGAGCACTGCTCTCTGCCCTGCCTAACCTCAGTCAGGGACACGGTGCTTCATGGCTCTTCCTCATCAAGCACTTCAACTGCTTGATCCTGTTAATGCAGCCTGGTGTGACTGCAGCACTGGCTGTCATCTTCGTCTCTGGCTGGACTTCAACAAGTGATGTTCTTTAAGAGAGTCGCTGTTGATGTGTTTGACTTTCTGTACATTAGAGACCTTCCCTTGAATTTGCCTTGCGGGACATTTTCTTCTGGAGTTAGAGGTTGATGTTAAACACGGCAGCCGCAGATGAAGTTGTTACCCTTCGTTTTCCATCCCCCTCATCTTCACTTGAGATAAGTATGTAGAATTAATCCCAAAACTGCTTCCATTGGTAGACCGACCTCAGACTTCCCTGAGGTTTTAAGTACCACTCAGGCAGCTATGCAAAAGAAGTACCATGTAGCGCTAGCCACAACTTCTGCTCATAGAAAAGCAAGAAAGAGACGTTAAGCTGAACTGTGCCTCACCATGCAGTGTAGCTGCAGCGTTACTGTATGTGGTGCCCACACAAGGACATGCCAGCGAAAGAGACACATGCTGCAGATGGTTTCATGCTGTTCCACTGATGGACAGCTGGTGAATGTGATGCAGCAACATGTCAGCAATGCCAGGGAAAAGCAGCATGCAAACATGGACGTAAACAATGAAGGGGAAGGGGAATGAAGGTGTCGAGGACTTTCTCTTCAAATGCTTTATGAGCAATTAAAATGCATTCAACATAAGCTGCGTAGGTGTCAAGGACACACAGAATGATTGTGTTTTAGTGTTAAAGGAAAATGCGTGGTTGACTCACTAGAAAACGTCATTCCTAAATATTTTGGTCCTCACAGCCTCAGTGCGTCTGACTGGTGAGTTTCGGGTGATTTTAGTCGTTTGAACGTGCTGTCCCCAACTCGAGCACCTTTTTTCCATCTAATAAAGGTTCCTGTGTGTTGGATATAATTGCAAAGCCATCGCACTGCCCGGATCCCAGTGGTCATGTGCACTCTCTTTCACAGGTGGATCATGTGCGTAAGCAGTGCAACGTTCAGGTCCACCGGATGGCTGAGGAGCTGTCTGCACTGCAGCTGGTAAGAACTGAGCCTGTTGAAGACAAATCCCCTTCAGCATCACATTGAGACTCCACCTGTCTGCTCATGTGTTCCTATTTCTTCATTCTGACTCTCCTCTCTCCCGCCGCTCTGCAGGAGTGTGCAGATAAAGAGTCTCGGATTGCAAAGTCCCTGCGAGAGAGAGGAGCTGTAGAGGAGGAGCTGGAGAAGGTATCTTTTAAAGTATCAGGGAAACCACAAGGAAGACGCTACCAAACTAAAGTCCCCAGTTCTGACGGTGTTTGAGTGCACGACTAAAGTAGTTTTTGTTTTAGGTTTATAAGGAGGGCAGGGCAGAACCGGAGTTCAGGAAGATAGATGCCCTTCACCAGAGGTGTCTCGATGCAGAGAGGATGAAGGAAGACGTGAGCCTCACTCTGCACAGCACACAGAACAAACTGAAAAAGATGGAGATGGAGTAAGTGTCTCTTTGCATTGTATGTTTGCTCTTCACCAGTTCAAACTCCACACATTCTGGTCAGGAAGTGAAGCGCTCCACCTTTGCTCAATTCCTGCTCACATCCTCACAGCAGCAGGGGGAGGTGCCCTACGTGGCTGCCAATAGTGATGCTTTAAAAACGAAACCATTTTGTGCTCTTCCACGTCTCTCTCACTCGTTCCTTTATGATCCATCTGTGCTTGTGTAGCTACAGCGAGGAGCTGTTGCGGTTCCAGGAGGAAGTGCGGCGGCTGCAGGGCTGTCTGGCTGCAGCCCGGGACGACTGTGTCGGTGTGAGCGAGGAGCGGCTCCAGCTGCAACAGGAGAACTTGCAGCTCCGCAAGGAGATGGATGAGCTGCGCAAGGCTACCTCGCTGATCCAAAGGAAGGCCAAACAGCAGGTAACCTCACGATAGATAGACAGGGAAGGAGGAAGAGGGGCTCCATACCAGACACTCGGGAAGCTATTACTGCAAGAAATACTGAGAAAGTTAAGTTAAAAACCATAAAACAGTGATGATACAATACAACAAGTCATGCTTACGTAGTGATACAGGCTAATATTATGCAATGACAACACGTTTTTTTTGTGCAAGCGTTTCCTCTTTCATCTACTGAACCAGCCAGGTGACCTTACACCACCTGACTGTGCTGCGCTCCCTCTAGCTCTCACAGATGCAGCAGGAGTACAACCTGAAGGAGCAGGGACTTGATGCACGCGTGCAGGAGCTGGAGGACAGCAGCCACAGCTCCAGAGCTGACCTGACGCGCCTCCTCACAGCACAGCAGAAAAGTAGCCAGCGCTGGAAAGAAGAGGCTAAGAACCTTGTGCAGGCCTTCGAGACTAAAGTCACTGGCCTCAAGTAAGAACCTGCGAGGATAGATTTAACGTCAAGGAAAGGAAAGAAGGATACAAAACATGCACTGAGAAATGTGCTTCAGGACTCAAACATTGGCTGTGAAATCCTAAAGACAGGGAATATAATGGGCCGACTCCAACAATATGTCAGTGCGTTCTCCTTGTGAAGCAATGTGGCGCACAGACAGATTTCTGGTCAAATAAAAGCGTAGAATGATAACCAGTCGAATGGAAACTGGTGGATTTCTGACAGACTGTGACAACAACACTGTTCTCATCCCAATATCTTTAAATGTACATCAATTTTTACCACAAAGTGCAATTCCATACTTTCTTCTGATCCTGCCTGAGGATAGCACCGGACACACTGGATAAAGGACAACACTAAAGCAACAGCTGTACTACACTCTATTGGAAATATTGTACATGTTGAAACATTTTTAAAAGAAAACGTGTAAATTATTTTTGAAAAGCTTTATTCATGTTTCAGATCTGTGATGAAATGGTTTCTCTTTTGACGTCTGTTTCAGAGCAGAGCTGACTCGGCAGAAGCATCGGTCACACGAGCTGCAGATGCAGCTTGAATCTCAGCAGAACTCTGTTGCTGAGGTTTGTGTAACACACACATGCACACAAACAACCTGCTGCTTGACACACAGCACACGAGTAGCTGGTGGGAAAGGGACATGACATCATACCTGCAAACTTGTCACTTTTCGGGGGGGGGGGGGGGGCGGGGGTTCAACGTTTCTCAGATTGGAGTGAGACGAGGAGAAAAGGTGATGTCGTGATCTTCGCAATAGAACATCGGCCACAATTCTAACAAATGTACAGTAACAGTGGAAGTTACCGGTAACATGAAGACGTACAGTAACGGCTCAATGAAAACGAATCACTTTATTTGTACAGGCGATAGTTCTCGCTACTCTTGCTCTGTTTTTATTTGACCAAACGTTTGAAAATGAGACCTCGGTCTCAATAAAGGTCAATAATAATAGAGCTGAAATAGTGATTAATAACTGAATAATAAATTAGTTTTTTGCTTAAAGTAAATGTCATCACTTAATTTTCTTCTCAAAGTACACCAGAATGCTACATTTAAAGCTCATATTTAAAATAAAATTCTCGGAGCATGTATATATTTGTCCTGCATTGTAGGACGCCATCTTCTACGTTTAACAGTGTACTCAGAACAGCAGAAGGCATTTTACTAGAGGTGTGTGTGTGTGTGTGTGTGTGTGTGTGTGTGTGTGTGTGTGTGTGTGTGTGTGTGTGTGTGTGTGTGTGTGTGTGTGTGTGTGTGTGTGTGTGTGTGTGTGTGTGTGTGTGTGTGTGTGTGTGTGTGTGTGCGTACAGTATGAGAGGCAGCTAGCAG
Organism: Melanostigma gelatinosum; assembly: GCF_949748355.1. Taxonomy (NCBI): domain Eukaryota; kingdom Metazoa; phylum Chordata; class Actinopteri; order Perciformes; family Zoarcidae; genus Melanostigma; species Melanostigma gelatinosum. The sequence continues at coordinate 990,188 of NC_136644.1, forward strand.
AGTATCAAGAGAAGACGAGTCGTCTTCAGAGACGACTGACACAAGCTGAACAAAAGGCAACTACTGCTACACAACAGGTAGTGCTGTTCACCCTCACATGGAGAGATGTGTATTTTCCAGTTTCTCATCTCATTTAATACTGACATCATTCATTCATTGTGCTTTATGTTTTTTTAATTTCATTTTAACAGCTGAGTATGTTGGCGTCACAGCGAAGGAAAGCAGCCATGGTTGATCCAGAGACTTTATAGCAGCGGCTGTCACTGTGCTGTAGGAACACAATGTGTGTTTAGAGCACGTTGTTTTTATTAATATCAACATTTGGCCAAAGACATAAGACAACAATGGTGTCGTCTGTGATCTGGTTATTTGAAGGCAGTGTGTTCTAATGTTGTGCACTAATGTGCCATGGATTGAATGTGTCTGATGTGTAACTACAAAATAAATACCTCCAAATACACCCTGGTCTTTGTTGTGTACACAGAAATAGGGTGAAATGTAAATCAATGCTTCGGGTCCCTCTATGCGGCATGACTTTTTATTTTGTGGGGTTAAACATATTACACCCGGTTTTTGGGGAGCGTGGGGGTCCCTAATGACATCAATCATACATGTGTAGTCTGAGGGTTCAATGCTTCTTTGCATCGATGCACAACAGAAGAGTGATGCTGCTAGGACACGGTACAGCAAACAACGTGCACAGCATTAGTTAACGTTATAACGTAGAGAACGCGTATCCACATCAGTTACAGAAGACGTACCAACACATTTCGTCAGAGCTGAACATTTGATACGGTAGGCATGTTTGTTTTATTATTTTAGGCATGTTTGTTTTATTATTTTAGGCATGTTTGTTTTATTATTTTAGGCATGTTTGTTTTATTATTTTAGGCATGTTTGTTTTATTATTTTAGGCATGTTTGTTTTATTATTTTAGGCATGTTTGTTTTATTATTTTAGGCATGTTTGAATACCTCGAAGAGATTTTCAGCAACTTCAAAAAGTTTAACTTAACGTTAGCGTTTATGAGCTAACGTTAAGTTAGGTCAGGTAACGTTATCTTTAACAACCGTTACAAATCCAAGACTAGACTGTTTTATTCAGGTTTCACGTTATTGTAGATCGGTGACAAAGCTCTTATTTCTAGGGCTGGTTATCGGTTCAAACGTTTCGATGCTCGCGTTAAGTAACTTAACGTTACTAACGTTAGTTATTAATAGAGGCAGATACAGTTAGCTGTGCCTTTTGCTTTGCAGTAACCACGGTGCACGATAAACAGTCTTGGGAATTTATTGAACGTTACACTTCTGAAAATGATCTGTCAAGTATACAGACAAAAAGGCAAAATATGACTTTAACTAACTTAACGTTACATATGAAGTTAGTTGTGAAAATAAAACAATTCGTCTGATCAAATAACCTTTTACTGACGTTACTACTTTACTAACGCCTCCGTCCTGCTGTCCCTCCACCGCCTCAGAGCCGGTAAGGACACATGGCCTCACCGGGCCCTGCATCTCCGAGGTCTGGTGGAAGACGGGGGTCCAGAGGTAGGCGCACCCAAGACTTTAGGTTTTATGAAAATGTGTTGGTTATCTCTGACGTGTTTTATTGTACAAACAAGCTCAAATTGTGGCAGCATATAACGTTAGCGCTGACACGTTCAAACTCAGCTGAAACGACTTGCCCGTCAGTTAACGTTAACTTAACTAACGTTACAGCCGTTTGGGAGAGGTGCCCCGTCAGTTGCCGGTTTTAAGCCTTTATTTTTTTGTAATTTATTTGACAAAATGTGACGATACATTAAAGTCCTTCAGAGTACGAATGTTCTTAGTTGTAATAGTTCGAGTTAAAAAATGACGAATATTATAGCTAATTATTTTTGATGAAGCTAGGCTAGGCTAGCAGTCGCTGGCACAACTTGAGCCAGCTCCACCTTGTTCATTCAGTGTCCGGGGTAAACTTAACTTGACATCCTGTCCCAGAACGGCTGCAGCTCCCTGAACTACCGAGCGCCACCGCCATCTTCCCACGGCCCCCAGTGGTTCAAGTCACACAGGTGAGACTTGGCAAAAATATGATCAAAGTGACAATATGAAATACCATCTCCTGCACATTCAATGTAGTACTTCCCATTTATTAATATAGAGGCTATCATCCTTCGCTCAGTCAAAAAGTACTTACGGTATGTAGATGTTGGACTGATGGGGGCTCTCCAGTTAGACCTGGGAGGAGCACCAGCCGGGCCAGCAGCTCCGGGCAAGAGCCCACCAAGGAGCTGGCTAAGGCCCTGGGGATCCAGTGTGTGGTCTTCAACTGCTCTGATGGACTTGACTACAAGGTCAGCCATGAAGTGAATTCATCTGTAACCCACATCCTTTGTATTTCTCCTTCTGTTTCCCTTCTTTGCTTGTTGGTGCACTCAGTTCTGAATTATAACTTCTTTAATTAGCTCAGCCAGGCTGAGCCTCACTCTGCCTGCACCTGCTAAGTGCTACCACTAGATGGCACTATTGCAAAAGCAGTAAAGTGCCATTTAACAGATACTCTGTGCAGAGTATTTCCTCTATGTTCTTAAAATGATTCTCTGATGTCTGCCTGTCCCAACAGCAGGTGTTTGAGAAACACAAGACAGTGGCATGCGATAGTATGATAACAGGTATCCTACTGTATCTGGCTGTGTGTTTTATTGCATTAGCAATCCAGTGAAAGGCACATTCAGTGTTTCATATGTAAATAATGGGATGCCTCATCAAGATTACATCCCAAGATATGAATCTGCTCTAATGTTCACATTGAGAGAAGTTCTTTGAATACAAGTTTGTATTGGAGGACAAAGAGGAATTTAAAATGTGACTGAAACGTTTACTTGAATTGAAACTGAAGCTTTTGTGGAATTATTTATAAAGTTTCTTTCAGATACGATTTATGCTGAAAGTGCACTTACTTCAAATGCAGTGTAATAAACACCCTGAGTGATCTACCGGCTCCCTTCATGTACCGGTGGAGATTAATATCAGTTCCATGCAGCAGCACGTGAGACACTTCATGAGAGCGCTGCCGTACATCTTAAAGATAAGACATCCGCTGTAAACATGGCGTAGAATCCCGTAGCGGAGATCATTCAAGCTGTTTGCTCATTGGATGAATGTGCTGACTGAAAATGACGGTTCACATGTGGCCTCAGGGAGAGAACAGATGGAGGGATGTAGATAGCCGCTGGATGAACACAGACGTTAACAGTTAACAGGGAATAGAAGAGAGGTCAGTTGAGACAGAAGCACTGATGATCATCTGATGATGAAATGTTTCCACCACAACCTCCACACTCATCAGCAGCCTATTTGTGTCACTTAGGGCATGCAGCGCAAACACATCAAATATGGCTTTTCAAACACATTACGTGCACATTACGTGCACACACTGCAGTCCTCGGGTGGAGCGCAGACACTCGATCTCTGTCTCCGTCACGCACACTGCCTCACCGCCCATCAGTGTTTGCTGCACAGCTTCACAACAGCGTCACACAATATGCTGTGTGACTCATTTTGCCCACAAAAACCGACACGTAGAGGAAAATAAAAGAATATTGATCATAAAAGGTTGTGCATCATTCAGTAAGTTCATAAGAGCCGATATGATACACCATCTCTTTCTCTGTGTATCACGATGTGTACACCTGCAGACTACAATGTACTGTGAATATCAGACTTAATCCGTCTGACTCTGCAGGTTTGGATCTGTTTGTGAAAAGGTTTCTCTTCAGCTGTAAATGGTGATGAGTTGTCTGGCTTTGTGGGGGCTTCATCAGGACATCTTAGCTCAGATGTGAAACCTTTCTAGTTATTAATCTCACCTTCAGATGAATGAATGAAAACAGACAGATTGTACTTGCTGCCCTGAGAGAGAAAAAAATATTTTTATAAATTATAATACATGTAGTGCATTTAAGAAAAATTATTAAATTATAAAATAAATTATAATTTTCTTTTTTTTTTAAATATAAATAGCTTTGTGGTTCTGTTTAGGCCAGCAGAGAAGGCATTGCAGGCCCTGACGGCCGCCACTGACCAGAAGAAGTCTATTCAATTGCATTGTTCTTATTCATCCTTTTTAAACCTTGCAAATGTAGTACACTCCTGTCCAGGTGGCGGCGCTGCTGCGCTTATAACCAGATCTGTAAAGTGCAGAAAGCTGCAGACATCTCGTCTCGGAAGTTTGGAGTCTCTGTTGAAAGTTCGTCCTGCCGTCGTTGTGTGCGGACATGTCGGTCTGCAGGCTGATGAGAGCCGTCAGAGTGAGTGAGTTCGGAGGTCCGTCGGTGCTCAGACTCTGCTCGGATGTGTCTGTCCCACAGCCGGGACACAGACAGGTGAGACGGACAGACGGAGGCTGACTGGATGAACACCACTCAGTCTGCTGGTGGAAGTTCAGCCACAGTAGAAAACAACAACTGCAATAACCGCCCTTATTGCGTAAGAGCAGTTTCGGGAAGCTTACTTTCCAAATGGCTCACAGACTTCTATTTATAACAGCTTCAAATGTAATAAGCAATGTAACTGTTTTAACAACTTACTTATAATCATGTAAGTGTAACTTACTACGTTTGGTTAATTTTATAATACATGTTTTATAATGTAGCTGTAACTTTGTAATTCTGTTTATTCCAGCAGATCGGGCTTAGCTGGCCCTGACGGCCCACCACTGCCCTTTAAAACCACGTGGTATTGTGAAGTGGATTGAACATTAAATACCAAAAGTCTATCTGTCGCTTGTCTTTGTGTGAAAGGTTTCTGGTGTCGGTCTGGTAGGCTGGGCTTCACCTTTGAAAGATCAGCCATGCACATGTTTCTGTATCAATATCCTTTCAAATGCATAAACACGGCCACTAATGTACATTCATATTCGGGTGCATAGCCCACAGAATGGCAATGAAGCCAACAGAGTGCAGGTCATGAATAGAAAAAAGCAATAAATATGAGATATTGTCATTCATAAGGATTAAATTGAGCTGCTGAACAATTGCAATTGAACTGAGGAAACATATGTATCATCAGTTGTGCTTGGCCTTTGGACATGTCCTTTTTTTTCTCGTGTCCCCATAATTATTTTCTGCACATATATCCTTCCATCTACAGCTCGACCATGTCTCTCTCTCTGCAGGTGTTGATTCGTGTCCATGCCTGCGGAGTGAACCCCATGGAAACCTACATCCGGGCTGGGACGTACCCCCTTAAGCCGCCCCTGCCATACACACCGGGCACCGACGTAGCCGGAGTGGTGGAAACTGTTGGAGAAGGAGTGACCGCAGTAAAGGTCTGAGAAAAAACACACACGCACACACACACACACACACACACACACACAACAACAACAAACAGAACTAACGGTGGACCTCATAGTTGACCTTATCCACGGTTTCAATGCAACGACAGTAAATCCATTGTGTGGTGTGCAGGCAGGAGACCGTGTGTTCACCATCGCCACAGAGTCCGGAGGTTATGCAGAGTACACTGTGGCAGCCGACCAGTGTGTCCACAAGCTGCCCGATGCTTTACACTTCACCCAGGGTGCAGCCATAGGGATCCCCTACTTCACCGCCTACAGGGCTCTGCTTCACAAGTAAGACCTCAGCGCTCAACCGGCATTCTTTCGTTTCACTTCTTTTTTTTTACTTCCATTTGTGCACTGTGATTCAGCGTTTTGAGGTGGAACCAGCTTCCACTAGAACAGGAAAGTCCCGAACAAACACAGCTAGTTATGTGTGTTGAAAGCATAGACTGTATATAAGAAGGGGATGACGTCACCTGTTTGTGGACTGCAGTCCTGAATCCTTGAGCATGGCATTTAGCCGTTGGTTTTTTGCAACACAAGTGACACGAGAAGGTGGAGCTCAGAACAACCGGAAACTCATTTTTAGTCAACCAAATAGTTACAATTTCCTTTCATGATCTAAAAACACAGTGAAAGGGTTAACGTTGTCAGACGAAAACACAGACAACTCCCAGACCGGACAACGCTCTGGTAGAGACCTGTCAATCACTGTGTAGCCCCGCCCTAAAGCATCCCCTGCTTTATGGTCTGTGTGACTCTAAATGGACCATAATGTACTAAATGAACATCATGCTGTGTTGAAGAAGACTTGAAACTAGAGATTGAGACATAAACTCATGTTTACAATGTTTACTGAGGTAATAAATCAAGAGAGAAGTAGAGTCATTTTCTATAGACTTCCATACAACCAGAGGAGTCGCCCCCTGGTGGTCACTAGAGAGAATGCAGCTTTAAGACACTCCCCCAATGGCTTTTTAAAAAATGAAAGGACAGCATGTATTTGTGAACCGTTCATGAAGAGGTCTCAGGGTCGAGTGGGGAAGTCAGAGGGTATTGGCATTGTTGGTTTCATCCTTTGCAAAGGATTTGTTTACAATAAGTCAAATATACAACAACACCAGACTTACGCTTTAAACAAGATGTCTGTTTAAACAGATGTTTAAACAGATGTCATGACTCAAATGTGTTTTTACTGATGTGTGTTGCAGAGCCCACGCCAAAGCTGGAGAGACCGTCCTCATCCATGGAGGCAGTGGAGGGGTGACATTTTTTGTTTCTTCTTTTCTAATTATAAATATATATATATATATATTAAATTCAAATGGTTTCCACATCCTCATTGCATGTAATTGTGTGTGCGTGTATGTTTAGGTTGGTGTGGCAGCGTGCCAGCTGTCCCGTGCTCTGGGTCTCAAGGTGTTGGGGACGGCAGGGACGCCGGAGGGACTGAAGCTGGTCCTCAACAACGGAGCTCACCTGGCCTTCAATCACAGGGAAGAGGGCTACACAGACAAAATCATGGTACACACACACACACACACACACACACACACACACACACACTCCCCAGAAACACAAGAAGGAAAGGAACTCGTCATGAATGAAGCTTGTTTAAACATTTAATCACCTTTTTATTCCTTGTTTCTTAGTTCTGTCAGATGTTTCAGTGGTGGTTACAGGGATATGAACTGTGTGTGTGTGTGTGTGTGTGTGTGTGTGTGTGTGTGTGTGTGTGTGTGTGTGTGTGTGTGTGTGTGTGTGTGTGTGTGTGTGTGTGTGTGTGTGTGTTCTAGGAAGCCACAGAGGGCAGAGGCATCGATGTGATAGTAGAGATGCTGTCAAATGTCAACCTCAGTAAAGACCTCAAGATGTTGGCCTTGGGAGGACGTGTTACGGTCAGTAAGACGACAGTGCAGTTCTATTGATCAGTCTGAATAGTGTGAGCTGTCTCGTAGAGACACCAAAATAATCCAGATTGATGAACAGCACTACAGGTAAGCGGGTGATTTTGTGCTGAACTGGCCCTTTTAAGAGTAGCACAAACATGCAGAGAGACAATGCTTAAGCTAAGAGAAGGGGCGGGGTTGACCCTGTTGCAACGGATGACATCATGTCTACACTGATTGGTTCACAGTGGCAGTGAATGGGAAATGAAATATTCATCAGTATACAGGGGCAGCGAGGAACAATCTAGATTACATTTGTTCAAATTTTGACTCTGGAGTCCTCTCGACTTCCTCCAACTTCTCTCGGGGAGCTGAGGAGCTACTTTTAGCGCTGCAATGCCTCGTGAATTACTCTTAGACCAAAAGGTTAGGACTGACTCAGCCTTTATTTTTCCACCAGTTAGGAGCTACTTTTAGCCAGAGGGTGGTTTGTGGAAACGATCCCTAGACTTCTATAGCTCTGTAGCTAGGCCCTACTACCCAGAGTAGAAGCTGTATCCCAGTGTAGCTCCTTCCTGTGCCTGCCTTCATACGCCCTCATCTCTCTCCTTCATCGTAGATCATTGGCTGCAGAGGCTCCATAGAGATCGACCCCAGCGACACCATGGCTAAGGAGAGCAGCATCACGGGAGTGGTCCTTTCCTTCGCCACACCGGTACGAAGCAGTGGCATCACACAAGCCGTCCTGATGCAATGTTTAAATAAATGTTGGTATGTTTCCTCCCTCCCTCCTCTCGCAGGAGGAGAACACGGAGAGTGCGGCGCTGTTCTACGCGGGGATGGAAGCTGGTTGGCTGCGTCCAGTCGTCGGCTCCCAGTATCCGCTCGCCGAGGCCGCCCAGGCCCACCGTGATATCATTGAGTGTCCTGGGGCTGCTGGGAAGAGAGTCCTGGTCGTGGGATGATGTGATCATAGCACAGGTTTTGGCTGTCAATAATAAGGAAAAAAGTCAAGAACGTAAATAAAATAAATGGATAAAAAAAAGACATTTTTTGGAATCATTTTGTGATCCGAATAAACAAGATTGGTATTTGGGTAAAAGGAAGTGATAGAAAGGACTAAAGTTAAAATCTGATATCTGAGAGGAGTTAAACATGACAGAATCAGAACCGTTTATTGCCATGGGACGTTGAACATACGGGGATTAGACATGACGGGAGGTGCATAACATTCAACAATAATCAACAACAATCAACAGTGCAAAGTAGAAACATATTCAATTTACAGAAAATATAAAATAAAGTAAAAAAATATAAAATAAAGTGGAATATAAAATGAGGTGAAATATAAAATCAAAGTGCACAAACTAACAGATAACAGGACGATAAACAAGTGAGGTGAAAGTGTCGAGTGTAAAAGAAGGGCCGTGCAGGGGAGTGACCGTTAGGGATTTGTCCTGGCGATGACGGTCAGTGGGGGTCCCGGGCTCTCTTCATATGCACAAAAGCATGTACACTAAATACACCGGCCAATCAGCAATCAGCTCAGTGGCAAACTGGAGAGATCCTTGAATTGTTCTCAGAAACTGAGCAGGTATCGACCACGTCGAGAAAAAGGAGAGACATGAAACGTCCAGAGCTCAGCCAGATGCATGTTTCCAATTAGAACTGTAGTTTAAATAAACAACTAAACTATTGGATAGAAATAAAGGTACTTCACAGAACGCTCTGTTGACGTGTGCAGCCGCCTGGCACAGTGTTCTCAGTCGTCTAACGCCCACAGCCCGTTGCAGCCAACAGATGCAAAGCCCCCTGGGAGTTGTGGTTTACGTCCTCGGAGGGAATCGGCTCAATCGCCTCATTAAACGAGACGTTAACAAAGAGGGACATTTCATCTGGGGAGCAGGCTTCAGGCAATCGAGAGTATCCGTCGATGTAATGTCGAAAACAAATTCATAAACGGAGGAAGAGAGAAAGAGAGCACAGTAAACAACGTACACACATAAGAAGCATGCTAAATATAATGAAATGGCAAAAGCAGTGACCGACTCACCGCCGTGCTGATCACAGTAGCCACTGATTACGCTCTGTATCCTGAATATCACAATACGTTAGAACACATTCTAATTCTAATGTAAGAGTACTATTTTAACTATTAACTATTAATATTACCTATTTTAAATGCAACATGGAGCGATGGTCAATCACTGTCAGTGTACATAGAGATCCTGAGGGCCTGTGGAGTAGAGATTCATTATCAAGTCATTATAGTAATATACTAATGTGACATTAAAACATGTTGTATTTGATTTCCTGAACTGGCTATCTTCAGATGTACAGAAGTATTCAGCAGTATTTAATCAATAACACGTTGAAAGCAGCTCTCGCATAGCGGATGTATGAATGCAGCCATTGGGAGGGAGGAATGCTAAGAAGGGTCATGAGATGAGACCCGGCGAGGAGTGTGTGAGGACCTCACCTGTTGTAGAGCAGGATATCTGGGACCCATCAGGTGAGAGGGGAAGCGCAGGTTCTGAACCCCAGCGCAGCTCTCTTGATTCCATGAAAGGTAAACGTCCGTCCAATACTGACGCAACAGGAGAGAGTGACCGAGAGAGACGGTGAGGGAAGAGCAGCGTCACCGGGACACAACACATGACATGAGAGACACGTCAGCAAACGACACAACAGTTGAGGAATCAACAATGTTGAACAAAAATGAAAATAATGCCGAATTCAAGACGCATCTGCTTTTGCATTTATGCACATTCGTATGTGTTTGTTACTGTTGCTTGTGTGCGTGCGTGTGTGCGTGCGTGCGTGCGTGCGTGCGTGCGTGCGTGCGTGTGTGTGTGTGTGTATAGCAAATGTATAAAAGTCATATAGATGTAGTCAGATGTAGCCATTGCTAATGTGTCCTCTGTACACTGGGCACATCTGTGTGCACACATGTGTGTGCATGTCTTTGTGCATGCATGCTCGTGTGCGTATGGATAGTGTGCAATGTGTATTCTTGTGTTTGCATGAATGTGCTCTTGGGATTGTTAATGTGAGCATGTTTCCGTGCACATGTGCCTCTGTCCACTGCAATCCTTTACAGATGGTGTCTGACTTGAACATCATCTGCAGCGGGCCTGCTGACACACGTCTCACTCACGCAGTGAACCACTTAATCACTGCACTCCTCGTCTGTGGGCCTTGGCTGTTTGGTGCTACAGAGCCTCCCTTCGTGTTGTTCCCGTTGCCTTGGAATGCACAACTAACAGCCAACAGAACAACTTACAGCTCCCCAACGCCGGAGTCCTTCAGGAACAGACAAGGAGGACACTCGGCTGCGTCAGGGACGGCTTTCTAAGAAAAGGTTCGGAGTTACATCACCGAAGTGAAGAAAGCGTCACGAATGTGAAACAACTCGCTTCTCATTTAGAGAGTGTGCAGTTCCTTCACTGTCTGAATGCAAGATTTAGGATGAAAGGTTTGTATTTATCACTCTTCCAAGACAAGTTTACAGAATAGTGGAGCAGATAATTAAATATCGGACTGATTGCCTTTTCATATTTGCAATGACCTTCTGTGCATCATATGCTCCCAACACATCTGCTGCCAAAGCCTCCTCACCAGAGCAGTCAGTGCACTGTTCAACAGAGGTGACATAGTGTGCATAGACGAGACAGTTTTATGTTTGTTCATGTAAATGTAGAACACATTTTATATTTGCACACACAACATTTGCATTTCAGTCACATCTGGATTAAAAGCATGCCGATGGTTTTGTAATTCATTTCCCTGCAGAAACACTGTGGAGCTCACAGCAACAAGTAAATGTATTTAAAATGTTCCAACAATTACATCATTTTCCATAAATACTGTCCTGCTCACTCTAAATAATGTATGAGAAGTTGTTAAAGGGACTATTTCTTTGCTTCAAAGTAGTTCCAGTGAATTCTGCTGACCTGTAGATGATTAAGAGTCACAGCGACACGGCTGCTGCAAAGAGAAACCACTGACACAGTTTGAGCACCAAAAACACAATTCCATTTACCGTCGTTATGTTATCTGAGATCAACATATTACAATCTGGGTGAAACTATTTTTTGATAATTTGGGTGAACTGACCCTTTAAATGTCACTCTTCCAACAGCCGTAAGAGCCGGAGAGAGGAGAAGAGGAAAGTAACTCAAACTCATGACAATTCCCACAGTTAAAAACACACAAAGCCTCTCCACCCGGAGGCGGGGCATTCAAACCTGTCATCTTAAAATCCTCTTCAAGCGAAGGGGAACCGGATTCTTCTCCTCCGTCTGAGCTTCTCAAGTCTCCTTCACGATGTGCTGCATCTGCAAAGCGCCCTTGAGCCACCACACCAAAGTGGATGCTCATTAACGAGGTGGCTTCCTGAATAATTCATTCATTCATAACTTGTAAGCCAGTCAGCAACCAACTAAACCTGAATGCTGTGACACCCTTGACGGGCTGTTGCTGCTGTGACAATGAGGCTGTTGGACCTTCTTGACTGATCTGACATCTTCCTGAGCGTTGTAAGGCATATTTCCTGTTCCGTTAACTTCATTTCACCTTTCCATGATGGGATAGTCGTGCTGTAGCTGAGCTAAGTGGCTGCGTTTCCACATGCCTAGATGTCAGTACTTGATGCTGAATGGCTGCTAAACCTGCACGAATAAGAACAACTACACATGCATTCCTCAAAGCTCCAGCAAAGTGTGAAAGGCACCAGTAACTGTGAGTCGTAGTGCTCCTGAGCGTGCATGGGGGTGTAAGAATAGCAATACTCTGCATTAAAGAGGTTGGAAGGTTGTGCATTTCCACAAACAGAAAGACAAAAGGAAACAATGCGGAGGATGGACTGAAGGTGGAGGCTCAGCCTCTAAACTCTTTTAGCACAGTTTCATTTCTACGGTCATGAAGTGCAGAGAACTGTTAAAAAGACCTTCCTCCTTTTAAAACGGGTCAACCTGCGACATCCCTGTGGACCAACTCGTGAAGCTCATGTGAGTTTAGTCAGTTAGCCACTGCTGACGAAGCAGCTGTGATCTCAGCTGTGACCGATACAAGTGTGTGCTTGAATCTCAATAAAGAGTCAACATGATGAGCTTCATGGAGTATCTGCTCTTTCTAATCAGATCTGTTCTGTTGTGCCCTTTCCCGGATTATCTGCTGCTCTGTTGGATATTGATGACAGCTGCTCATCCGGGTTGAAACTGTGAATGAAGATACATCATCAGTGTGTTACCGTGTCCACCAAGGCATCCTGATAGGTAATGCGCTAACTTCCTATTTGTGTGCGCATATATACTGAAATACTTTTCATCACATCATTAAAGTCTGTAAAACGAACTCACCTGTTTAAAAAGATGTTTGCTGCCGTTTAGTGGTGATACTGTGTCATTACAGCCAAAGACCCAACATGATTGGTCCACTCTATCCGGGGCCTGATTAACCCTTCAGTACGTGAACAAGGAGCCCTCTTTTTGTATTGTGTTTTACTGAGTATTGAACAAGCAAGCACCGTCAAGTTAAGCGATGAAGGCGGTAGACCAGCAGCTCCTGTGTTCTGCTTGCAAACAGAACTGGAAAAATGATGTGGTACATTTGATTTCTTTTAATTATAATCATCATTACAGCATTCACAGCTGGCTGGACAACATGATCGATAGACTGCATGATGTTGCATGTAATCACAATGTTAGAGTTAAACAAACATGGATAATCAAATCATACTGTAACTGCTTATTGCGTTCATTCTTCTGCACTCCCGTGCATGCACCTCACAATGAATAACAAGTTGCATCAACACTCCAGTTCAACGAGTCTTTACAAAATGAAAACCATCGTTCAGAACTACGAGAAAATGAATAAACACTGTGAATGTTTTTTTGAGCTTCATCATTAAGTCGCTGTCAGACAAGACAAAGTAAACAAGACGGAGCTGTTGGAGAGTATCCACGAGTCTGTGTTCATCAAGGTGTGCTGTAGAACATCTGCAGAGCAGGGGTGAAGATTAGGACAGTTCCCAGTATCGCCACTGTGAGGAAAGCCCACAAGAAGATCCTGTCCAACACCTGAGCCACGAACTTCCAGTCTTGAACAACCTGAGAGAGAGAGAGAGAGAGAGAGAGAGAGAGAGAGAGAGAGAGAGAGAGAGAGAGAGAGAGAGAGAGAGAGAGAGAGAGAGAGAGAGAGAGATGAGAGAGAGAGAGAGAGAGAGAGAGAGAGAGAGAGAGAGAGA
>NC_136644.1:1003854-1013854 GCF_949748355.1 Melanostigma gelatinosum
TTTTGTGACATATTTGATGAAATTCCCTCCAGGTGTCCCAGAAACCCGAAAACACGATGCGTCAGGCCACGGCTGTCGCCGGCACAGAGGCAGAAGAGAATGCAAAAGAAGCACACACCTCTCGTATGAAATGCTCCTTTTGATGTGACGGCTGATGTAGCGAACTGAACTCGTGGCTTTCTCCAGCATGGCCAGCCAGGCTCGGTTCTCGTCCTCCTTCCTGCGAGGGGGCCTCTCTGCTGACCGCCACTGTGGCCAGGAGCCCCCTCCTCCCCGCACCTTTACGGGTCTTCTGCTCCGGGCTGCGCATCTCCATATCGGTGAAGTGGAATCTGAGGAAGTTGACACTAACTGTTTTATTTCTTTTTTTCACATTTATCTTGTAATGTGTATAGGCAGATATTATAGGAAGAGTTCAACATTTCTGGAAATATATTTATTTGCTTTCTTGCCGAGAGTTAAATTGATATCACTCTCATGTCTGCATGCTAAATATGAAGCTGCCACCCAGGAGACTGTTAGCTTAGCATAGAATAAAGACTGGAAACAGGCGTATCAGCTAGCCTGGCTCTGTCAAAGGGAACAAAGATGGTTCTCTCAAAAGGTTGCTAAGTAGCAAATTACATATTTTAGTTTGTTTTGGCCAAACAAAAAGAAATGTCAAAACGACAATTTGCTTTTTCCCGAAGGCTGCATTTGTTGGCCAGGGCCAGTCACTTCTCTCTTATATTTATGCTAAGCTACGCTAATCTTCTCCTCTAACTCTTGAACAGAAAGCAAATTAGCATTTTTCTTGAATGTTACCTGTCAGTGTGGCCCCTCATACACAGCAACCTGGGCAGCCTCTGGAGGAACAGGCTCTTTACCCAGGGGGCCATGGGGTGGTAGGTGGCAGAGGAACGATGGTGGACGTTAATGACAAAGACGGTTACGATGATGGAGAAAGTGACGAAGATCATGATGAAGAGCAGGTATTCTCCAATCAGTGGGATCACCTGGGGACAAAAAGTTGTAACGGTTACTGAATCAGTTTAACAGCTGACTGTTTGAACTATGAGTTATTTCGGCAGGAAGTAAGTCATGTCGATTCGTTTCCAGCGGTTTGTTGTTGAAAATCTTGTCCTCAAGATGGCCGAGATGAAAAGTGAACCACATTTATTTGAAGTTACCCCTGTCGAGACAGCAATCCATCCAACGGCTGTCAAGATATTTCATTGTTTCGATTCATTGTTTCGAAACCATCAATGTCTTTGACTGTCTGGTGGCACAAGATGAGATGTCGGGATCACTGAAGTAATTTAAATACGTCCTCTACAGAACTATTGCCTGTTCAGTACTTTTTACGTTGAATTTTAGTATGATTTTATATAAAAGAATATGGCACAGTTCATAACGGTGGTCTGGAAAAGTCATCGTATTTTGGAGCTCCGTCGGCTTCTGTATTGGACCGAGATGTAGCTGACGTCACCAGCTTCTTACAGTAATTGAGATGACATGCAGTTTAAGCTGCAGGTAATTGAGAGGGCTGTGTTGTGATCCGGACATGATGCAATTAAGATTACAATTAAGATAACTGAACACAGGAAAAAGTCAGATAGATTGAAAAATGAAAGCCCAGTAGAAACTTTAAGATGAACAAAGGCTTAGATGTAAACCCCCAGAGGAAACCCACCTTTGAAGATGAAGGGATGATTTCTTCTATGACAAGGAGGAACACAGTGAGCGACACCAGCACAGACGTGGAAAGTGACAGTTTCTCTCCTTCGTCGGATGGCAAATAAAACACCAGCACAGTTAGAAAGGAGAGGCCGAGGCATGGGATGATGAGAAAGAGGGTGTAGAACAAAGGCAATCTCTTGAGGATGAAGGAGTAGGTGAGAAACGGGTACCAGTACACCTCATCCCTCCTGCTTCCCCTTTGTCCTGTTGCATTCAGGATCTCCCACTCCCCGTTATCGAAGAAGTCTTTACGGTCCACATAGTGATCCACTAGGACCAGGTCCACCATGTTTCCATCGTAAGTCCAGGAGCCGAACTTCATGGAGCAGTTCTGACGGTCAAAGGGGAAGAAGGTGACGTCCATGGTGCAGGAGGATTTGTAGCTGGCTGGTGGAGTCCACGTTACGGTGCCATCCCAGCGCACAATGGCTTTGGTCATCAGGGAACCCTCAAAGCGACCGTCCGCACTGGGAGAAGATGAGAAGGACATAAGGTGGTCAGGAACATTAACACACACACCATCGTATTGTCTGATACAAATATGATCTAAGATCAAATAGAGACGAGACACGGGACAATAATGACATACATATTAGCCAGAAATCATCACTGCATATCTGTACGTGACAAAAATATCCAAAACATAAGTGATGATTCAGTCAATTGAATATCTCTTTGTAGTTTAGTTTAGACTATTTTACAAAAAATAAAAGTACACTATGGTGGAGATGACATATATGATTGCACCATTTTAAAGTAAATACTACATTTTGATCACAGGTGTATTTTCTCGGTGGCAATCTCAATCACGCTAAAAGCCCATTCTTCAGTCGTCACATTGTTGGAGGGCCCCCTCACCCCACAGGCCCCAGTGCAACCTCACTGTCTATATGTACACCCCTGGTGAGATGTTGAAAGGATATCCATAAGGAAAGGGACATTTATGTAAATGCATGAGAGTCATCAGGAAGTGCCTCGGGATGTGCTACTGATGTGCACAGAGTGCTGCATAACTCACTTTTCATACAGGACGATATCAGGCAGCCAAATCGTCTCTGAAGGCACTCTGATGGAGGTGATGCCCCCATAGTCATCTGGTTTCCACTTCAGCTTCACGTCAACCCACTCCTGTGAATACATAAATAACACTGCATGATCAGTAACATCATTTGACACTGGCCTTAAGAAAGCTTAAGAAGTCTTTAAGTGCATCTTTTTCATTTCAGCACCATGGACAGCACCAGACTGTTAACTGCACAAAGCAAATGGAAACTATCTTTTTGATTGCATCGTTGTTTGCTTGTTGCCTTGTTAATGTCCATATCTGTTGTTGCTCAAATGTTTTATTGTTGATCCCCTCAATGTTTGGACTTTATAACCAGGGCCTACCAAGAAGAACGGTTAAGGATGCTTTAAACAATCAACATAGGAGTAGAAAGTAAATAATACGACTTATTTATCAAGCATCTTATATGCTCTAGTCTCAGCCAATCAGAGACGAGGAATCACCCTTCATCTGCCATGTGTTGCATTTGTTTAGAAATCCTTACATTTAAATCAATGAATATCTGCAAAAGAACACATGTGATTTCATTTAGATGTTTCTGAATCAATGTTATTTGGGTATTTTTTTATATATCCAGTTAACATGTTACAAGAATGTATCACTCTAACGAGAGCACTTTTAAATATCAGTCATAATTCACTTCTAGCAGTCTGATAAGTGCAGACACAGATTGTATGTCTCGTCACTTTACGCTCATAGAAATATGTGCATATAAAAAAAGACTTACGTAACATTTGTTAACGATACATGAATTGTCTTTCAGTGAAATTATACACCAAAAATTATGTGACATTTAAGTCTTATATTGTCTACCACAGCATATTGCAGCCAATGAATCATACTACATGTTTATCAGACTGTGACACTGAACTGATCACAGCCGATCCCCTCCGGTCACTGAGCACACTGAACAAATTCACACATGTTGAAATAGCACCTAACAATTTAAATATGCAGTTTTGGAGACAGCAGCATTGATTTGTACCTGCCAGAGCCAGACATTTGTAGTCATCAGTTGGTTCTTTTCATCCTGCAGGAAGACAGGGAAGACATGTTGTTCACTATTTATACATCTTTGTGGTGCTTAATATGAAAGAGCAGATAATGAGAAGGTGATGAGCAAACCAGAATCTGGAAACAAAAGGTTGAGTGGGATGAAAAAAAGAACTGAGTGAAACAGAAATATATATTGTTTTAAATTGGATGATTGCTTCTCTTGCTCGCTGCTACGAAAGCACACTGAAAGAGCTCGGGGGTTAAGTGCCTTGCTTCAGGGTACATCGACAGAATTTAATGAGTGAGAGAAGCAAACGATACTCAGTGGCCAATATCACTGGCAATACTTAGGCACAGCTGCCTCATTTGTTCAACAGGTACCGACATGTAAAGTACAAAGAACTAAAGAGGAAGCCAAACTAAAGAGAGGAGCCAAAAGACAGGAATGACTTCGTGGAAGTCAGTAAGGTTTCAATATAAGCAGTTGAGTTTGTGGACAGTGAAAGCCTTAAAGAAACATCACAAGTTAAACCAGAGATAGAACATCTATGAGAGGCGCTGAGGCAAACCTGAGCACATAAACATCTACTCTGAATAGAAATGGATCTGAGGGGGTTTTCATTGAGCCAGAATACCACAAGATGGCAGTCTTCTAGATTTTAATTTTGCATGGCAGAATGTGACCTCTGTGGAGTTGTGGGAGCAGCTTTGTGTGTGTGTGTGTGTGTGTGTGTGTGTGTGTGTGTGTGTGTGTGTGTGTGTGTGTGTGTGTGTGTGTGTGTGTGTGTGTGTGTGTGTGTGTGTGTGTGCCCTTGTCTAAATAATAAATGCATCTGGCTGCTGTCAGCCTGATGGCCTCATTACTTCCTCTGCTACTATCAAAGACTACTTTGGACTCTTTTCACCTTTCTTCTTTGCCCGTTTAAGTCCATCCGCTCCTCCTCATCCTCCTCATCCTCCTCATCCTCCTTGTTTATGCACAAACTTTAATCCTCAGTGTGACGTCTGCACTACACTTCCTCTGTTCACCTCATAGCCGTCCCTTTCCATCTCTCACACTCCTAACCTGCCTTCCTTTCCCCTGGTTTCCTTTATCATTTCTTCTTATCAATAAATAGTAACGTTCTGTGATGATGAGCTGTGAACCACATGTATTTTAATGGACTTCTTTCTGTAGCTTCCCATGAATCTTCCTTCTTATTCTTATGTGTCTTACTGATGGTCAGTTTCACTTCCTCCCTTCTGTTCCTCTCTCATTACAAAACAATAACCATTCTGTCCTAAGATACTGTAACAGGATTTTATTAACCATGTTACATAAAGCTTCCTCACCAGGTCCACACAGAGGCTGTTTGCTGTTAATCTGCTGGAAGCAGGAGAGCCTCTATGTCTGCTTCTACTTTACTCAAGGGAGCTCAGGATGTGATCAATGCTGAATCACATCTATCTCATATTAATATGACACATAATGTATGGCATGGACAGAGCCAGAGCGACCACTCAGGCAGATGAGCTCATGTCCTCAGCGTTCTGTCTTATTTGTCTTTCTGATTGGCTTCCAAAGGTCAGCTGGACGATATTGATTTCCCTTCTTTTCTTCTGCCTCTGTCAATTGTACTAAAATGCAAAGTAATCTCAAAGGCTGCATACAAATGAGACGGAGAATCAAAATCTCCACACAAATAAAAACAACTTTGAGAGAATTCACAACAGAAATGTCCGAATCCTTTTTATTCACTTTCACTTTGCATTTCCTATAAACGTACTCAAACGTTCTCATCTCATTTAACGACCTCAACAGCACAAACTGGCCTTAAAGATGGCCGCAGAGAGGAAACAGAGGAATATGATCAGGTAGTATTCCTGCAGGGAAACAGGACATGAGAACGCAGCGTGTTCTTCTACAGCCTCCTGTGTGTTTGCGTATCCAGGTGTTGTTTCCTCACCACATCAACCAGCTGTGAGATCTTGAGTCCAAAGCACACAGTGATGGTGTCGTTCGAGTGATGGACAGGCCGCACCCACTTCTGGTAACCCCTGAAAAGGTTCCTCAACAAGGAATCCTCCATCTCGGCCAGCGACACAAAGTCTTCCTGCGCTGGAAGAAGCCGGAGAGGAAAGAAGAGATGAAGACAACACAGAGAAGAAGCAAGTTTGTGTCGCTATAGCCCATATGTGCTGTTGGAGGAGTAGCCTGCTCCATCATGAAAATCAAATGTGTGAGTCAGTAGCTGCCACGCTGTTGGTTTGAGCTGTGAGGGAATTGTCTTGCTGAGCAACCTGGATCTCAGCAAATAGAATAATTAGAAAAATGTTGTTGTTTTTCACATATTTACTTTTGTTTTTTTGTTTTTTCAAAGGCTGCTCTGACCTTTTGTGGGTGCTGAGATGAAAAGCATGAGATTCTGCAACAACACGGAAGAGCGGTGGCTCGTCGGGGAAAATGAAGTCAGGGCCTAAGAGTCAGGCACACACACACTGTCAGCCCTGGACTGACAGCTGGCCATGTCTGAGTGAATGCATCGAAGCTCCCAAGGCTGACAAAATGATCATGCTGACATGATCACCTCAGACACAACAATTGCCAGGGGAGACAAGCTGAGCTCAGAGCGCTCTGTGCAGCCAGGCACAAGACATAATCGTCAGAGCGATGCTCACTCTCAGCAGGAGACAGAGAAGGAACACTGCCTTCACTTCATCAGCCACCTGGTCAAGAGCAGACAGCTGGGAGAGACCAGGTCTCTCCGATAGACAAGTTCAGAAAACACACTTTAATTCAGTTTGGTTTGACTCAGTTACATTATCAGAGACTCCTCAGTGGCTGAAAGTTTGCATACTTAATTCTACTGACAGCCAGCATGCTGATCAGGAGCTATATGTCCTGTCAAACTGTCCTCGAGCAAGGCATTGCACCGCTTCCCTGTTACGCATTATAACTCATGAAAGATGCGGACGACAGCAGCATTTGCCGCTCAGCATTATTTGGTATTACTGCCAGTGGTAGTGTTGCACCAGAGACGGCGGCTGATAGACAGAAAAGAGAAGTTTGAATCAATCGCATCTCAAACAAGGGGAATGCAGCAGAGGCCTGGAGAGAGCTGATAAGGGAAGGAGTGAGACGGAGTGACCCAGAGCAATTCCCTCCAGTAGCTGAGAGAAACAGAAGAAGAGGTAGAGGTTGGAACAGGAGGAGAAGATAACTGGGGCAAGGGGAATGAGAACAGACAGCAAAACAGAGAGCAAGTTGAGAGAAAATTCCCATTTCAGCTTCTTTCTTAACACAAGGTTGTTACTGCGCAAGCAAATCCCTCTCATCTGACATGCTGCAGAGATTACACGCTACATGCTACAGAGATTACACGCTACATGCTACAGAGATTACACGCTACATACTGCAGAGATTACACGCTACATGCTGCAGAGATTACACGCTACATGCTACAGAGATTACACGCTACATGCTGCAGAGATTACACGCTACATGCTACAGAGATTACACGCTACATGCTGCAGAGATTACACGCTACATGCTGCAGAGATTACACGCTACATGCTACAGAGATTACACGCTACATGCTACAGAGATTACACGCTACATGCTGCAGAGATTACACTCTACATGCTACAGAGATTACACGCTACATGCTGCAGAGATTACACTCTACATGCTACAGAGATTACACGCTACATGCTGCAGAGATTACTTAATACACTTGATTCTGCTGTAGTTCAATATTTAGTTTAAGGGTTGATTCTAATCAATTCATCTGTCCCTGCATTTACACATTCATTGTCCACAACAATCTTACAACAGCTGTATGAGTATCTGCCTGTACTTCCTGTTTAAGTTCACTTAAAGGAGCTATTTGAAGGATGAAACTTAAGGGTTCAAGGTTTACGATTGCTAACAGCCTATAGCATGAAGGACATCCTAAAAAAAAGCACAAATGTTTGTAATACACCCTCCAACATGTGATGGCCCATTACTATGAAACCGTGTAAATGTTGACATGTAATTATGATTCACATATATTTGTCTGTCAAATAAGTTTGGTCAATTAATTTTTGTTTTCGTATAGTTGTCGTCAAATTTTTGTCATGCATTTAAATTTTTCTGACACACAGTATTCTGTTCTCACACACACACACACACACACACACACACACAAACACACACACACACACACACACACACACACACACACAAATAGCATAAAAGTAAACTGCATTCTCAGTTATGCTTCAAGGGAAACATATAATACAGTTGCACTTTTAAACATGTGGTTAATGTTGAAACGCCACATTGACACAAATGAAGCCTTATATTCCCTCTTTAGTCTCCTCCTGTACTGTTCAGACTCAGATTACCTCCCATTGCATCAGATCCCCTGTGAATGTTTGTAAGAGCTTGAAATGGCCCAACAGTACGATCAGTTTCTGCTCTACAGGAAGCAGCTCTGTCTCAAGATCAGCAGCAAGAAAAACACAAAGGGCCAAACCAGTGAAACACCACAGATGAGTCCGCCACAAGAGCCGGCTGCCTCCCTCTGAGACTGATTGACTCTGTGTGTGTGTGTGTGTGTGTGTGTGTGTGTGTGTGTGTGTGTGTGTGTGTGTGTGTGTGTGTGTGTGTGTGTGTGTGTGTGTGTGTGTGTGTGTGTGTGTGTGTGTGTGTGTGTGTAAAAGTAAGACAGACAAACTACAGCGTGCTGATTATTGACGCAGGCTAGCCCAGCATTCAAACAAACACCTGACATCTCCTCAATCTAAAACAGCCCGTGGCTGACACAGTGGTACGGTCCCCTTGTCCCATCCACCATCTGTTCACTGTGGAACCAGTCGGATCTCCATTGAGGGGGAAGGATGGGAGGAACAACAGAGGGGAGCTATTTCCTGTTCTTCACACTGCTGCAAAAGGAAGTGTGTTTTAGTTCTCATTGATTTCTAATGAGATGCTTCCAGACCTTTGGAAAAGGGAACATTTAGAAGACAAGAAGCAAGAGAGAGCTGAGCCACTGCTCACAATGCAACAGCTTAATACAACAGGGCATTCATCTCTGGGGGACGTTATTATGAATCCCTGCTTTCCTTTTAGCACTCAAGCACTCCAATTGGCCAGGCGCCCATGCTGTACGAGATACCGGTAACCTGATTTGTTAAGGCAAGGCAAGGCAAGTTTATTTGTACAGCACATTTCAACAACAAGGTCATTCAAAGTGCTTCACATGAAACCATTAAAAGCATAAAGGCAAAAGTAAAGGAGATTTAAAACATACATTGAAACAATATGTATTTAAGGTCCTATCCTGACCCTAATTACTCAGTCAATGTCCAACCTCAACCAATCATCTCTACCTAAACTACTTACAGGTCAAGAATGGAGTGGATTCATAATTATGACTCTGGTTGAGCCGAGACCTTTCACAATACCCCATCCGTCATAATGCCCTTGCATGTACGTGTGTATGAGCATATATGCCAGACATGTCGGTTCACACACAGTCATTGGATGTCAAAGACACTCAGCATCACATGACCAGAGGTGCTGGATTACGCACACAGCCTACACCGGCTGTTTCCATTGGAGCCACTTTAAAATAAATAGTTCCTGGAGACTGTTGTCAGCAATCTGGAACACATCCAGAATAACTGGGACAATATTTCTGTAAAGATATGTTGTGTTTGAAATTGTCAAGGTCATTTTCCATTCATCTTTATTGACTTTTATTCAGACACCATACATGTTGGAAACCAATATTTAGAAACCTGGACAAATACAACCTGAGATATCTGCACGATGCTTGAAGGAAGTGAGAATTTAAAAAAACAATTGTAATTTGGGTGAAGTGAACATTTAAAATCGAAGCATGAGCTCAGTGTCAGTTTAAAATGTGATTCCTCATTAACTGTACCACTGAGGCTGATCAATGGTCACTGATGGTGATGAATTAACCCTTTTCACCAACTTGTCATTAATTCTCCCTCCTGCTCACCAGCACAGACACAGTGAGAGAGATGTATGTGTTGCAAGAGTCACTCCATCTCGAGATTAAAGGATGTAAATGATGTACCATAAACTGATAGCAACACACACACACACACACACACACACACACACACACACACACACACACACACACACACACACACACAGTAAGAAAGAAGAGAGAGAAGACTGACTGTGTACCACAGTGACACACTATCTGATTCCTTACTTTT
>NC_136644.1:1018854-1033854 GCF_949748355.1 Melanostigma gelatinosum
AGTCTGTCATTCCACTCTACTTCTCTGCCTGTTTTCTGTATTCTTGGGACAAACTGTCCCAAGAATATTCTGATAGAGAGAAAGAGATCTGAGTCAGTGCGACTCACTGTCTGCACTCGTGGATGCTGCGTACCTTCATACATGCACTCATGCACCATCTGCACACACAGACGCACACACACAGACCCACACACACACACGCACACACACAGACCCACACACACACACACACACACAGACGCACACACACAGACCCACACACACACACACACACACACACACACAGACCCACACACTCCTCATGCTCCACCATTGAAGTTGTCACAAAAATGTTCTGGACCCCGAGTTAGAGGTATGACTCAATCAGACTCTTTCTGACATATTTTACTCCCTCTTCTTACACACACACACACACGCACACACACGCACACACACGCACGCACACACACGCACACGCGCGCACACGCGTAATAAATATCCAAATATAATAAATATCCATGAAACTCCATGTCTGTGTGATGATTTTTGTACATGAGCACAAACTGGTATTTGATCCTAAGGCAAGCGCTCACATGCCAGAAGGGTTCACAGCAATGCTTCTGAGAATATGATGACCCGGCAAAACATATCCTGAAACAACAGAGCAGTGAATAGAGCCGGACAGGCTGACAGGCAGGCCGTGGTGAAGCACACACACATCAGAAGCTCAGTCTGACTGTCAGTCTTTGATCATCACAGCAGCACGCCGTCCCTCGTTTTATGATGTTTTCTTTTTCTTCTTTTAAAGTCAACTGTCAGTTTGCTGAAACAAGACGAGGCAGCGGCCACTGTATCACAAATACACTCTAACGTCAATGTACAGCTTGTGTTGAGTAAAGAAGAGGTATGAACTCAATTCATGTTCAAAGTGAGTTCATGAGTTGTTGAATTGAGATGTTGCCGGTGAAAGGCTCAGACGTCTGACTGATGCATGGCCTTGCTGTGATATGCAGTGGTCTCCTCCTGCAGGTCAGAGCTGGATCATATTGTTATATTCTTGCATATTGTTATATTTCCTCATTGCTGACGGAAACAGTGTCTCAGAAAATGTAAAGATGTCACTGAAGAGCTGTATCTCTGTACGCACAGCCGCCCACATTCAGCTTCACTTTCACAAATGTATTCGTGACGTCATGGAAACTATGTTTGTATTTTATTCGGAATGCTTCAGAAAAAACTCTGAACAAAATGCTGAACAAAGCATTATTTATGTGACGGAGGTTTGGACCAAAATGCAAACGCAGACAAGGGGAGTAGAATGAGTGATTTATTGGAGGTGAGAATGAGCCAGCAAGGAAGGCCGGCTGGGGAACCGGAGAGGATGATCGATGTTTGACACCCATCAATCAACATCTCACTCTCTCTTTCTCTCTTTGTTGTTGAACACGATGGTCGCGAACACCAACCTGGTTATTGTCGGGCATCACCATTTGAAAAGCCTGGGAACCTTTGATCGAAGCAATGCTCATTCATATCACATCAGGTCCATGGACCAGAGTGCAGCGTTTGTGATCTCAGAGTCTGAGGATTCGATGTGCACACTTGTGTCTGCTTGTGCTCAGTCTGTGGTTTACAGAGAGGTGTGTTTATGAATGCTTTTCAACCTTACAACTAGCTCATGAGCAGAATATCTCTTATTGTGTTTAACACAAAGTTACACAAAATGACATTATAGCTGTCGCTTTTGTGCATGTGTACGCATGCAGCTAGCCTGAAATATTCACTCAAACACTAAAACAATAACGCTTTGTCCCTTTACTCTGTTCCAAAGTGAGATATCTGTGTTTTTGTTGTGGATATGATTTTATCTTTCAAATGGTTGCATTGGTTTTCACGATGCATTTATTTATTTCTGGGAATGTTATGTTTGGAAGCAGCAATTATAATGTATTTTTGCCGTGTACCATCGTCAGTATGCGACCTTGTTCCACATCTCCCGCCCACTCTTCCGTCTCAAGTGTGCTCAGTGTAACATCGAACGTTACATCTTGTGATGTCCTGCCTCCGCCAGCCATCAAAGAAACACCTCTCTGCTGCTGTGGACCTCATCTCTGTCTTCTTCTTTTCCTCCACCTCTTCCTCCTCCTCCTCCTCCTCCTCCTCCTCCTCCTCCTCCTCCTCCAGTATCCCACCAGAAATAAAAGGAAAGTCGCAAACGCCTTCATAAGTACAGTTTTTCAGAGCTTTGTGGATGTGGTTGTTCTGAAAAGGTATTTGTCCTGATAAGCTTTCTGTGTTTCTCACTCCATCATAACTCTTAATACCAAGTCACTCCAGTGTTTACACAAAACATTCAAATCTATTTAAAGCTGATGCTCAGCTGTTCAATCTCGCTGAGAGCAACAGAGCTTCAGACAGCACAATATGTGATCCGACGTTTGTCTACTTTTTTATTGCAGTGCTAAATATGACGTAACACAATGCTTTCAATGCTGTCATCATCCCTCTCATTCATTTTATCAAATGTGATTTCTCATCAACCCTCTGCAAACTCTTTATCAAATGGAAGTCTCATCTTAACAGCAGTCACTGAAGCAAGCACAAGGCTGCGTTGCTTCATCTATTATCACAACTTGGCTTTTCACATCAAGTCACATGACATGATTGAATGCAACAGCGCAGCATAGAAAGGCAATTTTCTAAAGGGACTCGGATGTAAATCTTTATTATGATAATGTGTCCTGTTCGGCTTTTCCTTTCTGCAAATCCCACAGGAAATGAAACATGAATCACTTTATACATCATCGTTCCAATTCTGTGTGACATCACAATTTATTTGACCTTTTCTCATAAGAGCCTTTTGTCGATGAAACTCCATATAGTATGAAGTTATTCTGATCTATTCATGTTTTTAATTTCTCCGTGTTTCTTCTGAACCTAAATCAAAGAACACACTTGAATACAAATTGGAGAATCAAGCAACGGAGCACAAGAAACCACCGCCAGTGAAAGCATGGATTATTGATACTTCAGATGATTCAATATTTACATCACATGAGTACAAAAGGCACTTTGGTTTCACAAACTCAACGTAGACAATCAATGAATGGCTCCACCAAGAGCCATTGTATTCATGTGTGTCTGTGTGTTTGTAGCAATCATATCGTGGCGGCAAATGTTTGCCCACCGCTTGAAGAGGAAAAAGTCTTGCAAGCATCGTGGCTGTTAGCATTCAGGGAGCTAACGTGAAGCTAGCTAACATCTCGTGACGTCAAATAGACGCAGAGGAGAAACGAACAGCTGATAACAAACACAATGAGACACAAAATCAACTTAAAACACCTGAAACGGTCCTCACCGTCAGACGGTCCTTCTTCTTCTATGGTTTCCTTTAGTTGTTACAGCGACACACCGCCACCTACTGACCAAGACTGGTTATAATACTATAGAGTCTATAGTATTATAACCTAATAATACCTAGTTATAGTCCTACAGTCTATAGTATAGAGTATGGTATAGACTGTTTCTATCAACTGTAGACTGTTTCTATCAACTGTAGACTGTTTATATCAACTATAGACTGTTTATATCAACTGTAGACTGTTTATATCAACTATAGACTGTTTATATCAACTAACGTTATCGACTGTTTATATCAACTGTAGACTGTTTATATCAACTGTAGACTGTTTATATCAACTAATGTTGTAGAGTGTTTATATCAACTATAGACTGTTTATATCAACTAACGTTATAGACTGTTTATATCAACTGTAGACTGTTTATATCAACTATAGAGTGTTTATATCAACTATAGTGTTTATATCAACTGTAGACTGGTTATAATACTATAGACTGTTTATATCAACTGTAGACTGTTTATATCAACTATAGTGTTTATAACATTAATAAAGTGTTTATATCAACTATAGAGTGTTTATATCAACTATAGACTGTTTATATTATGAACAGTATATTAATGTTACAGCCTTTACAACATTAATAGACTGTTTATAACAACTATAGACTGTTTATAACACGATGCACTCTGATAAACTGTCGTACTGTGTGAGTAATAGTACTGTGATAAACAGTAGTGCTGATTGAGTAATAGTACTGTGATAAACAGTAGTGCTGATTGAGTAATAGTACTGTGATAAACTGTAGTACTGAGTAATAGTACTGTGATAAACAGGAGTACTGTGTGAGTAATAGTACTGTGATAAACTGTAGTACTGTGTGAGTAATAGTACTGTGATAAACTGTAGTACTGTGATAAACAGTAGTACTGTGTGAGTAATGGTAATGTGATAAACTGTAGTACTGTGAGTAATATTACTATGATAAACTGTAGTACTGTGAGTAATAGTACTGTGATAAACTGTAGTACTGTGAATAATAGTACTGTGATAAACAGTAGTATTGTGTGAGTAACAGTACTGTGTTAAACAATAGTACTGTGTGAGTAATAGTACCTTGATAAACAGTAGTGCTGTGTGTGTAATAGTACTGTGATAAACTGTAGTACTGTGTGAGTAATAGTACTGTGTGAGTAATAGTACTGTGATAAATTGTAGTACTGTGTGAGTAATAGTACTGTGTGTAATAGTACTGTGTGAGTAATAGTACTGTGATAAACTGTAGTGCTGTGTGAGTAATAGTACTGTGATAAACTGTAGTGCTGTGTGAGTAACAGTACTGTGATAAACTGTAGTACTGTGAATAATAGTACTGTGATAAACAGTAGTATTGTGTGAGTAACAGTACTGTGTTAAACAATAGTACTGTGTGAGTAATAGTACTGTGATAAACAGTAGTGCTGTGTGTAATAGTACTGTGATAAACTGTAGTACTGTGTGAGTAATAGTACTGTGTGAGTAATATTACTATGATAAACTGTAGTACTGTGACAAACAGTAGTACTGTGTGAGTAATAGTAATGTGATAAACTAGTACTGTGAGTAATAGTACTGTGATAAACTGAAGTTCTGTGAGTAATAGTATTGTGATAAACTGTAGTACTGTGAGTAATAGTACTGTGCTAAACAGTAGTATTGTGTGAGTAACTACTGTGATAAACTGTAGCACTGTGATAAACAGTAGTGCTGTGTGTGTAATAGTACTGTGATAAACTGTAGTACTCAAAATGCCTTTTGAAAATGAAGCATGAATCCTTTGTGTGGCTTGCTCTGTCTAAATGCTCTCACTACTGCCCCCTGTGGCCTGCCGGTGTAGAAACAACACCAAAACCGTCGCTTCCTGCCAAGCAAAGCAATCTCCAGAAGAAAACTTCAGCATCGGATGATTCTGAAATCACAGGTTGAGCATCAATGACGATGTTTTGTGTTTGTTGTTGCAGCACTGCCTGCATGTGGAGCAGCTGGCACCAAGATACATTATAGCCATGTGATGCATTCAAGTAATTGACTTTGACATATAAAAGGTCTGCTCGTCACTCAGGACTCTGTAAATGTCCTGAAATTAAGACACTAGAGCACGAATCAGCCCCTGGTATTGCTTTGTTGCCGGAAACCCACTCTGAAGATGTTTTATGGAAGATAAAGTGCAATATAAGATAAAGTGCAACATAAGATAAAGTGCACAAACGAACAGATAACTGACTTATTTTACCGATAGGTCAAAAGACCTGAATAAATGACTTGAGCCATTATTTTAGGACGGTAACAATTTATTTTAGCTTTTTGGAAAAACAGCTATAAGTAACTATTCTACATGAATTAAGTTGAACATCATAATAAGGGTTCATCTGAAACCAACACAACACATAACGTAAACGCATGCTGCAACTCGTGTGCATTTAGACATACTTATTTTATAAAATGTCCTGCTCATGCTGTCGCCAGTCGTGTACTCACTCTCTCTCTCACACACACACTTTATTTTAGAGACAGTGCAACCACCAGGTGACACGACATCAATATAGGACAAATGGGCAGAATGCGTAGACTGATATGGTATTATTGGGGCGTTAATAATGCTGATTTACATTCTCATGAATGTGCACTCATTCATGCATATCCTTACCCTGCTCATTTACATATGAAGTTAGGAGTGTTTGCTGAATTTGATGTGGCACATTAAGAATACTAAAATGTTCTTGCATGAAGTCCTGTAACTCTAAAGGCTGTTTGACCAATGATAGATGACATCATAGGTTAACAGAGTCCTTTTGTTCGGTCTATTTCCAACAGCCAACAATTAGATGCCACCCAGCATGCACAGTGTGTTCTCTTCTAGACCAGCCGCCATGTCCCTGTTAGCGGTCCCTGTTAGCTGTCCCTGTTAGCTGTCCCTGTTAGCTGTCCCTGTTAGCTGTCCCTGTTAGCTGTCCCTGTTAGCGGTCCCTGTTAGCTGTCCCTGTTAGCGGTCCCTGTTAGCTGTCCCTGTTAGCGGTCCCTGTTAGCTGTCCCTGTTAGCGGTCCCTGTTAGCTGTCCCTGTTAGCTGTACCTGTTAGCTGTCCCTGTTAGCGGTCCCTGTTAGCTGTCCCTGTTAGCGGTCCCTGTTAGCGGTCCCTGTTCATCACAGAGGCGCTTCCAGCGTCTGGGCCACAGCCGTGTGTTTCATGCTCGGATGGAAGCATAACTTACCAGAGAAGAGATTATCCAGTGAGTCAAACTGCTCTTTGATCTCTTCCAAGTCTGTGTGTTTGTGTGTGTGTGCATCATGTCTGTCGACAACCATTCTGCATTAAAGATGTATGTTGAATTTGCAGGGATCCAATGAGACATAGAGACGCGTAAAGATCGGGTCGGTGGATAGATGTCTACTCTATGCGTTTACTTTCTACTTTCATTCTTTTAACACAATCTGTATATTGTTATCAAATATATTTACAGGTGAAAAATGTAAAAAAATTGAATAAAATGTTCCTAAGAATACGACATAAAGGTCACAGAATGTGTGATCATTGAACCTTTCATTCCAAAACAATCATTAATCTTCTGCTTGAACAGCCTGGCGTGAAACCAGAAGTCAATGTTGACATATTTGTTGTGTAAGTTTTGTACTCAACACTTCCGCAATTATTTTAAACCAAACAACGATTCTTTCCGAACCCCAACCAAGTAGTTCTAACTCACATAGGCTCCGCCATCTACTGGACTCTAATACACTCTGTGCGTAGGATTCTCCTCAAATCACAAGCAGGCATCTGCTGACTGAAGATTAGCATAATCATAACAGTCCAATTAGGAAGTCGGACCCCACCGTGAACAAGGCAGCACACACAGCACTCTGCAATGTGCAGTGTGGCTGTAAGTTCTCGCCATGTGTGGGACTCTCCCGAGGACGGACCAGGATGATTTCCCGGGTGCCCCCATCGCCATCAAAGGACTTTGGATATATTTCAGCTGTTACTCAGTGCTTTAAACGTCTGGATGAAGAGAAATCACAGCTCAGCCGTCACCTGCCGCACACTCGCCCTCAGAGGAAAGCTGAGCAAAGGTCAATGGTGTGGAGGAGGAAGCGTTGGCAGCACCTGTGCCTCATGCCACCTCCACGTCTCAAGCTGCCACAGCACAACTACCCCATCACCGCCCTCATCGCAGCTGCAGTGAACTGGTGCAACTGAGCAGACGGCTTATGTTTGGAGCAGATCGACAGTGTAATGCATGAGGCCGGTAAGGGATGCGTTCCCTGGGCCTGTCCTCGAAGCCTTGCTGAAGTTTCCTTTGAGGCATTGGGGCACTCCTCTCTCAAGGTGCTGTTATTCCAGACCGTGCTGCTGGCACTGACCTCAGCTGAGAGCGTGTCAACTAACGGCCGGTGGACCCGTTGCTTGCTGCTCGGTGGACCACCCTCAGAACACATCGCTCCTTTCTTCCCAAGAACTTTGAGTTCTTTCAGGTTGAGGGTTATACAGCTGCATGCTTTGTTCTTCCACAACATGCGGTGGACATGCAGCAGAAGAACATTTGCTTTGTATCGTTTGTGCACTTGCATGTGATGTTGAACGGATGTTTGTAACATATAATTGGAGTGTATTACACGTAAGGCAAGGCAAGGCAAAGCAAGTTTATTTGTATAGCACATTTCAACAACAAGGTAATTCAAAGTGCTTCACATGAAACCATTAAAAGCATAAAGGCAAAAGTAAAGGAGATTTAAAACATACATTGAAACAATAATCGATATCTCCCTGAGACATTACGCTGCGCGCAATCAACCACACACTGCCACAATTCTGCAATTACTCGCACGCAAACCACGTCTGGAAAAGATCTCTGCCGATCTGCGTTTTATAGTGTACGCCTTGCACGAACTCGGTCCCGGAGGAAATGGCGATATATTGTGCAGTCCTTTTAAAACCATTAAAAGCATCAAAACATAAGGCGAAAAGGAGATTTAACAGCAATTAAGAACAGTGTAAGAAATAAAATGCAGTAGTAAAATGCAGAAATGCAGGAAATTGATTAATATATTAATTGAATGTGGTTCAATTAAAGGCAGCAGCAAACAGAAAAGTCTTCAATCTTGATTTAAATGAGCTGAGGGTCTCAGCAGACCTGCAGCTTTCTGGGACTTTGTTCCAGATATGTGGAGCAGAACAACTGAGACGTAGAGTAGTCGAGAGCTCCAACTGTGCTGTAGTGCAATAGTATAACCTTTTTGTGCCTGAACTAACCGAGTTATTTCAACCTACCGATCGCTTGTGTTGCTGCACATTCATCAAAATGCACGAATAAATGAATCAGTACCTTTCGGTCTGAGGACACGCTGCGTTGGGGCCAACATGGTGGCAAGCGGTGCATGGCCCGCCTTCATTTGGATTGACTACCCTAAAATCCAGGAGTGCAACTAAAAATGTGTTTGTTACCATATTTTCATATCCAGGAATTTCTGACTAATTACAGCCTGCAACAACTTTACACACGTGCTCTACAGCGGAGAGGTCGGCCCTCTGATAGATATGTGATTACGTGCACTGTCAACTGGAGGCTGAACTATAACTGGTGGCTGTTTTTGTGCATAATGGAAACAAAAATATCACAGCAATCCTCTCGTGTCATTGTGATAGTGTGTGTGTGTGTGTGTGTGTGTGTGTGTGTGTGTGTGTGTGTGTGTGCGTGTGTAAAATGCTTCCCACGGTAGTTATTCATTTTTGTGGCATATTTAAAACCTCTACCAGTAAATATTTCGCATTTTATTTGAACAAATATTGCATTTATTTCAGTTCAAAGACAAAAGAACAGCAAAGATCATTTGTACAAACATGTTTGCTCCCTTTAGCTCGAGTTGTGCATTTCCTCATCATATCAACAGAAGGTATGGGATGAATTCAATTTAAAAAAGAATGTAATCCAACAACAATATATTTGTGGTCAAAGCAATCAAAGATTCTGTCTTGTGTGTTTTGTGCGTTGCATGTTTGCTCTTAATCGTAAACTTAATCAAAAGTGAAAAGAGAATTAACAGGCTTGAAATTGGATGATAGAATCCTCTCATGAATTAATAGAAATGCTATTTCAGGAGTAACTAATCACGTAGCATTTAATCCAATATTTACCAACCAATTACCTGGTGGAACATTAATCAGAGAGAACATTTATAAACACATGGTTTCTCATTACAAAAGAGAGGAACAGCCCGTCCTGTTTGTTAACAGCACGGCCAAGTGCGTCAGAAACCTGAACTCCAATTATAAGTGAGAGAAAGTGAGCGCGACTGGCTCACAGTGAGCAGCTTGAAGAGTCCGACTGGGGAGCGGGTGTGACACTCATCGCTCAGCTCAATGGGGGGGGGGGTGTCTGTAATCCTGTGAACTGTCAGTTATTAATCATTTAAATAAAGTGAGTTCTTTTAAACTTCTTGAAATGATCAAAAATGGTGAAAGAACACACTTTTAGATATTGCATTGTAACTATCAGAGTGCAGTTTTAGGTCAAAATAAGCTTCTTAAAGGGTTAAAACCTTGAAGGCATTCTAACCTTTGTATCTGTCACGCAGCTCATCCACCAGTCTGAAAACATCAAACTCTTTTTTCTCTCAACTTCAATGTTTCTATATTACTGCTCGATGCAAAAGGCAAGAAGCAAAACCTGCACACCGAATAGTCCTTTAGGACTGAACATACTGTCTTCTGATTGGACATCTGAGCACTGAGAGTTAGTCGCTTGTTCAGGATTGGTCGAGGGTGACAGTGAACCCGAATCGCTTGGCAGTTATGAGAAGAAACCCATAAGAGGCTGGAAGAAGAGGCCCACGGTTCCCAGGACACACACCGTCACGAACACCCAGAGGAAGATCCGATCGATCACCATGGCCACGTACTTCCAGTCATCCTCCACCTGTGAGCAGGGGAGGAGCCAAGACAACAGGTGAGAGCGTGTCAGCAGTGACACATGGAGGAGAGGGTTCATTGAAAGCAGGTGAGGACAGGTATGAACGGACACATGTGATTTACAGGTGGGAGGTTTGTGGGAGTGGATGAGGAGGCGAAGGGTTCACAGACGGATGGAAAGAAGGAAATACCCACAAAACAGACGAAGAGAAACAGAGTTAAACATTTCTAGCAAGCCAACAGACGCGGATGCATAATTTACACCGCAGGACATTTCTGTGATAATCGCATTCAAACCACAGCGTTAAAAGAGACGACGGCGTTTTGACAAATATCAAAGGCTGTTTCTACCCGTCGGGAGATTTCACCCACTGTGTTCATAACAGAGGAAGAGGAAGAGGAGGAGGAGGAGGAGGAGGAGGAGGAGGAGGAGGAGGCAGAGCCTTCGACTCACACCTAAAATCATTTGGTTCAAATGTACACTGTTGTAAACTGCTCAGAGTCACAGGACTGTCCCGGGCCGTGCTGTTTGCAGTGGTTTTGCATAAATACATTATGCATCGACACACTTGATGTGTTGTTGCTTTCTATGAGCGCATATAAAGGTGCATATAAAGTTTAGAAACATGGGAATATTATATTTCTGATGTGACTTGATCCAAAAGTAAAGCTCAAAACAGTCAAATTGCATTTGAAGCAAGAGTGCACAATGAGCATGTGGTACAGTAGCTGCTTTGTGTGTGTGGCTGAAGGCTGTTTGTGTGACGCTCTGGGTGCCGCTAGGAGCTTATGTCTCTCGTGATTGTGATTAATTACAGCTTGGGTCGTATGTTCGGCCATGTGTTATTACATTAACGTCTGACGGGGCGAGATACATAAGCAGACAAGACAGGTTGTAAACAAGTTTAACCAGATTATCTAAACCATGTTAGATAGATAGATCGCGGGAAATCAGAGTAAAATCTAACATGTTGTCCTGTGCAATAATTCCTCATCGCACAGGACACGTACAGTGTAAAGTACAGTGGGTCCAAATGAATACCGAAAATGGTCTGTAAGCTGTGATGTATGTTTACAACATTTAGTTTTCACTGTTTGTATTTTTTTGTCTCCAAACATGTTTGGCCAACCTGTGGCTTTGTTTAAATGATATCTGGTAGAAAATGTACGCAGCAGATGTAAATGTGATGCACAGGAGTGACTAATGCAATTAAGCACGGCTGAATTCCATTCAGCCGTGTAGTGCATGTTTACTGGGACACTTGAATACAACAGAGCCATTGTGAATGTTCTCATTAACACCTGTGACAAGTTCAAATGTCTGCCAACCATTGACTGCGACGGCTCCCTGGATGTCGCTCATTGTTCGCCCCTGCCCCTCTTTGAATGTTGAATTATCTGCTTTGCTTGGCTGACACAGTATGAATGCGACAGTAAACGTAAGCAAGACACATTTGTTGGAGAACATGTGAAGAGCAGCAGCACTTGATGAAAAAGCCTGCGTTGCATTTGATTTATTTTACTTATTAAAAACATTCTGAGCAATCAAATATGAAAATATGAAGCACTCACCACTTTGGCCTTGTTGCGACTCCTCATGTTCTCAGCAATGTACTTGACGCTCTCGATTGCCTGCTTGATCTCAGGTGACAGCACAGAAAAGGCCACCACGGTGTTGATGCTCTGATGACTCAGCTGACGCGTTATCTTCCCCGTGTCTGGTGTTTCTGGGGTCTCCTTCCCATGCTGGCAGGGGCAAGGGCATTTCTTCCCAGTGCAGCCGTCCACGGAGGACAACTTACTGTCCCCGAACTCCAGACAGTTGAGAGAGCCTCCTCCAACCTGCTGCCATCACAAACAGAGCTTGGATTAAGTTCCACTTGAAGTAGATACAGTACGTGTTTCTGTCCAGTGTTTTGGGGTTTAACACCTTTGGTGTATCTACAGTATGATTCAATGATATCACTGTGTGTGAGAGAACGTTCTAGAAGAGCACTCGAAGATGGAAGACTGTTGTATGGTCTGACAAGCAAGCTATCAAACTGTTGGAAAGACTTTCAGTCTGTTGGTGGACGTAATGCCATTACTCCATTACTCCTGGCCTCTAGTTGGCCTTCACAGAGTGATGTAGTGCAGGGTAGCCACATCAAGATGAATTCATAACCTACACTTCCTGGTTTACTTGGTTCAGAGCCGAGAGCTCAAGTGGACTAGATCTTTTGGGTGGGAAGGCCTTACCTGCATCAAGCTATTCTTCCGTTTCTTCCCTCCTTTACCTCCTCTGCCTCCTCTGCCTCCTCCTCCCCCTCCAGCTCCTCCTGCCTCCCCACTGATGTCCAACCCCCCAGGCTTGCTGTCGTCATCAATCGGTCTCCGCATCAACATAATCTTCGGCAGCACTTTGAGAAACACCGAGCGCACCCAATCCGGCATGGTGTGGGTCATCGGCGTGCGGTAGTGCACATTCAGCACGAACACGGTGATGACGATGCTGAGTGTGACGAAGATCATTGTGAAGAGCAGGTACTCTCCAATGAGCGGGATGACCAGCGAGGTGGAGGGGATGGTCTCGGTGATAACGAGCAGGAAGACAGTGAGGGAGAGCAGGACGGAGATACAGAGCGTGACCTTCTCTCCACAGTCGGACGGGAGATAGAAAACCAGCACCGTGAGGAACGAGATGAGGAGGCAGGGGATGATCAGGTTGATGGTGTAAAAGAGCGGCAGCCGCCGGATGTACAAGGAGTAGGTGATGTCCGGGTAGATCTCTTCACAGCAGTTGTACTTGATATCATGCTTGTAGCCCGGAGCGTCAATGATTTCCCACTCTCCGCTCTCCCAGAAGTCTTTCAGATTCACCTGGTGATGGATAAAGATCTTCAAATCGAATGATGCAATGATTTTACAGCAGAACAACATTCAGGGTCTGCTTACCATTCTTAAAGGTCCCTTTCAGTCTGTACAATACATATAACGCTCGGTTTGGTTTTTACAGTTTTCTTCCTGATGATGAATATGGATTTGTTAGAATGTGCAAAACAAAGAGATGTTCACCTGAGTTTCATGTCCACATGCACCCAAATACTGTACGTCGCTGCAAGAAGACGCTGATCTCTGTAGTTTACAGTGTTATGACTACAAGACTGTCGAGCTCCTTCCAGAGCTACAGAAGACATGATGTGACTGAGTAGTGCTCAACATTCAAAGCTCATTTACCTTGTTGTGTAAAATCGGTGGAGTACCCCATTAATGAAAAACAGAAGCAATGATCTCCACAGGAAATACATGCAGTGTCTATATGGATGAGTGTAAACAAGAAAGAAAGAAAAGTAATGAAATTGGTAAATAGTCGATAGTTACGCCAGACTTGGACACAGTCACAAACACTGACCTTAGACCCAATAAGAACCAGGTCAATCTTGGCTTTATCATAAGTCCAGGAGCCGAACTTCATGGAGCAGTTCTGATAATCAAAGGGGAAGTAGGTGATGTCCATGGGGCAGGAGGATTTGAAAATAGCTGGAGGAACCCAGGTGATGGTACCATCAAACTTCAGTAGAGCCTTGGTCTTATCTTCCACCAGGAAATCACCTACAGCGCTGTGTGTGTGTGTGTGTGTGTGTGTGAGTGTGTGTGTGTGTGTGAGTGTGTGTGTGTGTGTGTGTGTGTGTGTGTGTGTGTGTGTGTGATAAAGCGTCCCATGGCAGAGAGGATATGAGGAGATATGACACAAGCATATGGAGGTTTTGATGAGGACACAAAGGTCAGAGGGAGGCAGAGACATCAACGGGAGGAAAGGTGAGAAACACAAGAGGGGAGAAGATAAAAGGTTCCGGAGGTAAGAAAGCTATAATAGGACAGAAATACAGAGTACAATAAAACTGCATGATGGATTATTGTAAAATATAAAATTGCCTGTGATTAACATTATGAGTCACGATTATAAGTACGAAGACAAAATGACATTGAAAGAGCAGAGCCGAGCACAAAGGGACGCTGGACAAGAGAAGAGTGTGTTTGAGTGTAAGTGCAGTCTGTTGACTCGAGCAGCAGATAGACTCTGTGCTTCAAGGCGTTCATAATTCATGTAATATGTTGATGATGTTATAACACAAGTTCTCATGCTGAAATGACAAAACAGTTCTTTACAGGATGATTGACATGAGTGGTTTCTGATCCGTCCTCTCTACCGATAGTGGTTATTAAATAGTGGTTCGTGACATCATTATGTGACATCATTATGTGACATCATTATGTGACAACACTGTCACGCTGTCACGCTTTCACCTACGCTTTTATAGCAAGCATGTTGACAAGCAGTTGCCTATTTACAAGCATACAGACACAGAGCAGCATTATCAGTCATTCGGCGTCGGGTTTCTCATTACTGGACGAGTGTAAGTCCAATATTAATTTCCATTTTAGCTCAGATTTGGTCTCCAAAGCCTGAGGAAAGCATCTGGCTCTTAAGCTGCTAAATGCTCCACGATGTTCACCAGCGAGTCTGCTGCTGGAAACAAAGGTTGGTGAGAAGATGAGAGTGGTGAAAATGAACCAATGAGCTGAAAGAAGCTCAAACACTCCACAGAGCTGAGGGCAACTGCATTGAAGCCAAACAACAAGCTAATGGTAATTACGATGAGTCTCACTTGTTGTAGAGCACAATGTCGGGTCTCCAGATCTTGTTTGACGGAACTCTAATGAACTCAATCCCATCGAA